>NC_052532.1:80665950-80820024 GCF_016699485.2 Gallus gallus
TAGCACTGTAACTTTATAGGATGATGGCAATGAAAGCCTGTGTGAAAACCAAGTTCTTATAAAGGTGAGGAAGCAGAATAAAGGATTGGATCCTCATAAATCTAACACTGAAAAACCAAACCTTTCCCTTGAGAAGCAGGAGGATTTTCTTGTCTTGTTGCTTTCTTATTACAGGATGGCTTGGGTTGGAAGGAACCTCAAAGCCCATCCGTATCTACCCTCTGCTGTTGGCAGGGCTGCCACCCAGCAGCTCAGGCTGCCCAGGGCCCCATCCAGCCTGGCTTTGAAGGCCTCCAGGGATGGGGCACCCACAGCCCCTCTGGCCGGCTGTGCCAGTGCCTCACTGCTCTCTGAGTAAAGAGTTTCCTCCTAACATCTCACCTAAATCTCCCTTTTAGTTTAAAAGCCTTCCCCCATTGTCCTGTCACTGCTAAAGGAGGAGGATGTACGTGAGAAATTCTGGGTGAGGACGCAGAAAGAAGGTGATGGTGTCAGGCAGCAGATATGGGGGAAGGATTTTGGATGCCGATGAAGCGTTTTGTTTTTCATGCTGCATTGTGTATGGCAGTGTAACACGGATGATATCTCTGAAGAATTTAACCGTTTTCTTCCGAAAGAGAGCGATCCTGTGTTTATTGTTTTGGTGGTGGCAGATAGCTTTATTCGTAGCCAGCAGCATCCCCGGCCTTGCAGCTGTTGTTACTTTTGGTAAAAATAGACTAAAGCCCGTGTATTGCCAAGAGCTGCACACACACATAACATGGGGTAGCTGTTGCACTTTCTGATCTTAAAATAACAAACACACACCAGCAATAAAAACCAGACGGAGTAGGAGTGGGGAACAACGCAGAGGAGTGACGTGCCTAAAGTCATGCAGCTGGCTGTGGCTGAGCTTGGGCCACAGCTCAGTTTTTGATCACTTTGTGCTTGCTGTTCCTTTCGTGTTTTGGTGCTTTCATATTTGGCTTGTATTTCTGATATCGCTCCCTGCCTTGCCGCCAGCTCTCTTCATGAAGTTCAAAGGTACAGCAGTGGAGGGCGATAGAAATGAACGCTCCTCTTCCTTTTTTCTTCTCTTTGGTCCAGGTTAAGTCATGTTTTCTGACACTCGAAGAACAGTCAGCGCTGCAATTCCATGAGTCACAGAACCACAAGAAGTGCGGCTGCCCTCCCTACATGCAGCTTCCTTTCTTTACTGTAACGTTCTTCTTGGCACCTCTGGCTTCTTCCCTACTGAGTGCACAGCGGGGGACCCACGGTGGCATCGGGGGGAGCGATGGCCATAAGCTTGTATGTATTTCACTTCTTCAATAAGTTCAAAGTGTTCCTTCTTGTCACCTTGTGTTTGATGATGCTATGGGCTGCGTTCAGTTACTTTGTGGATTCTGGACAGACAATTCCTAAACTTAAGAGTGTGGGGGAGCATTTTGGAAAGATAATCAGCTTGGAGAAGGAAGAGGACAGTCAGAAGGAAGAAAAGATGAAGATAACTGAAGGAGTTCCTGCAACAAAGCCACCTCAGGGTCCCTGTCCAGCTCTGTCTCCGTACCTGCGTAAGTGACATGGATTTTCTCTCCCTTCTAACAAGTTACATCCACTTTGGTATGGCCTGCTTGTTTTCCTATTAGCTGTTTTACAGCTAAAACAGCCAGTAAACAGCTGTTTAACAACATGCTTTTCTGTGAAACAAGTACAACTGTACCAGTTACAGTAAGTGCTTTTGGGTGGGTGGCTCATGGCACTGAGTGACTGTGCTGTGTCTGGCTGAGCTAGCAGCTGCTATGGTGCTGAGCATTGCATTTGCAGCTAGAATGGCACTGAAAACAGTTCTGGCTAATGCTGAGCAGTGCCAAGGCTTGCTGTCTTGCATCCCTTTCCCTACGGAGGCCAGTAGGCCAAGGGTGGGTGAGACGTTGAGAGGGGACACAACCAGCAAGGATATATCATGCAGCTGAAGTTATGAAGTGTGGAGATGTACAGGGCATTGCTCTTTGCTGTGGGAGAATGTCAGAATACAGCTTTCAGCATAAGGAAGCTTGACCAAATAGGCGCTTTGGGGCTGAAGGCATCGGAAACCCAGCAGTGTGAGCCATCTTAATGCT
Source organism: Gallus gallus (assembly GCF_016699485.2). Classification (NCBI taxonomy): domain Eukaryota; kingdom Metazoa; phylum Chordata; class Aves; order Galliformes; family Phasianidae; genus Gallus; species Gallus gallus. The sequence continues at coordinate 80,668,053 of NC_052532.1, forward strand.
GATAACTCGCAGCACTACAGCCCTTTTGTGCACTGATTGTATTTATCTCCATCATCACCTGGCACGTGTTCTGAGCAAACCTCTCTATCCTACTGCTCTTATGATAAGATGAAGGGGAGGATGTTCCTGCTTGCAAGTTAGATTTGGTATTCTCTTGAGTGATGCTGAGAGAGTACAAAGACAATGGATGATGCTTTAAAAATACTGCAACAACCTAATATCTGTGTGTCAAGCATTACTCTGGGCTGCTGAGTCTGGAGAGGCTCCTTGCGAGAGAAGCGATGATAATTTCATGTGGTTACAGAGGGCCTTTGTACGTTCTCTTCTGTATTTGTAGTATTAAGCCTGCAATACTTTTGTTCATGCTTTAAGTAGAGGTGACTTCTCCCAAGCACAGTCCTGGGTCTCTTTCCACGTTGCTCTTCTCCTCTACTGCTTTGTCCTGGTGGCAGTTCCTGGCCAATTCTGCAGCAGGATGAAACCTGGCTTGGTATTTATGTATGCTTTTTAATCACTACTCTGTCATCAGTTTAACTAAACACTCACTGCAGTCTCTTTCTGCCGCCCACGTAATATTCTTCTTGTACTGTCTTTCTCTTGGACAGCCAGGGAAACAAACTGTGGCTTAAATCTGGGTTTCTTGTGCTGATTATAGAGTACTTTATTAGGTGACAGGACTATAGCCACAATTAGAAACAAACTAGGAAAGCTGATTGTACTTTTCCTACAGGAGGTGCCAGCAAACTGACCTTCAGTCCATCTCTCACGCTAGAAGAAGTGGAAAAGGAGAACCCTCAGGTGGCCGAGGGCCGATACCACCCTGCAGAGTGTTCAGCCTTGCAGCGTGTGGCCATCCTCATCCCGCACCGCAACCGTGAGAGGCATCTGCTGTACCTCCTGGAGCACCTGCACCCGTTCCTGCAGAGGCAGCAGCTGGAATATGGCATCTACGTTATCCACCAGGTGGGGCAGCTCTGCAGAGGGTGGGGAGGATGTCTCCTCTCAGCGATCCTTAGAGCTGTGTGCTGCCACCTCTGCCATCTGGCACCAGTCCTGAGCCTGCTTGGTGTGCTTTTGCTTGTTGAGGGACACAGTGGCAGCTTGCAGCCATTGGTTGTAGCACTACAGAATCTCAGCCGCTGTTAGAACAACAGGGAAATATTAAGAAGCAGTGTCTTTAGCCAGTGTTCATTTCTCAGTCTAAGCTGAGTTTCAGAGTTAGTATTCAACGTAAGCATCTTGCAGTACTGGTCCAACTGTCATGCATGCAGCTAGGCTGACATTCTGTCTGTCTTCAAACCTGGAGCTGTTTGTATCTAGCTCTTCTCTCCCATCTGCTTACTGGTCGTGGTGCTTAGCAAGCAGCACGCGTCCTGCACTTGTACTTCTGTCTCAAACTAAACACACCAGTTACTACTTGTATGTGCTTTGCTGGTGGGAAGAAACAATTGCGGCAGAGCGTTGAGTTCCTGAAAGACGGAGTAATTTCCTATTTAGTATTAGTGTTCTTTTAAGCTCTGCAGAGTCAGTGGCTAAAATCTGAGCGTACGGACCTGTGCCAAGTTGACTTTTAAGTGCTTATGTGTTCTGGTCACGTTAGCTAAAAGCAATACAGATTTCTCTTTTGTAATGTGTTGTCGTCTTGATTTCTTTTGAATTGTTTGATTCTAAACAGATTCTGCAGGCAGCAGGAGACAAAAGAGGGGGAGAGGGATAAATTAGTATAGTTTCCCTTCTCTACTTTAAGAGGATGGACTTGAGCCCATTCTAGGTGAAAGTGTACATTTTTGCTCAGTCATATGGCAGGATCTACTTTCAGTAGGAATGTGCTGTTCCTTTATTATTTAGAGTTGCCATGTGGCTGCCCGTAGAGTGGAAAAATGAAGTTTTTTCTGCATTAGTGCATACTGTCTTTGTACCAAGAGTGGCTGTAGCTCACAAGCAGTGTGGCTAACAATGGCAGAATGGACACTCTCTTCATTTATTGAAGTCGTAGTATCATAGAATATCCTTGATTTGGAAGGGACCTATATGGATCAAGTTCAACTCCTGAATCACTTCAGCAATTAGCAAGGCTGGGTGGGGAGGTGTTAAGGAACAAGCTGGGTGAGGATGCTGTGCCTGTCCTTGAGCAGGCATGCAGTAACGCCTCAAGTGTCCTCCTGGATCCCTGCTTGGTGGCACACGTCACCTATCATACAGTCCTACACGTGTCCTTTCACACACATCCCATTGGCCAAGAGCTGGTGGATTCAGCAGCTCAGGCCTCATGATCCTTTAGCTTCTTTCCAGAGCCTCGCTCCCCTTCAACCCTCCAGGCAAGCAGCATGTGTGAGGTGAAGGCAGGCTGTCGTCATGTTAGGAGAAGGTAACAGAAAAGTCTGAAGGCTTTGACCGATGCAAGCAGCAATGCCGAGTCTAGGCTTACTCTATCAGAGCTTTACTTGGATGACTGTTATCTCTTGCTTGTCTTTCACTATGCATAGGCACACCCCGATGCTGGAAGGTGAGTCTAGCCAAAACACTCTTACGGCAAATCTGTTTTTACCCTGTTTGTGATGTCTCTAGTTGCTTTATGCATCTTAGGGGAAAGAAATAGATAAAACCAGGATTTAACTATGAGAATAAACAGAGCTTGCTTCGGAGAAAGATTAAGTAACGGAAGATTCTGTCTTATGTAGCAGATGAGAGTAGACTTTGCTATGTGTTTAGCATATGGTCAGCACTGAAATGGCCTCTCCTGGAAGGCTGTCTCACTGTTTGACACCTTTGTGCAGGAGGGGGCTGCGGTGGCTGTCTGTGCTGGTGACTGAGACACAACCAACCAGTGGTAGATGTTGCTGCTGAGCTAGTGTGGATTTGATGCACAAGTGAAGTTCTCTACATGTACCATACCCGTCATCTGAATTGTTCTGTTGCTCACCCACTAATCTATGATTCTGCTGTTAGGAGAAAGCGTTCTGATAGATTTCTTCTTACTGCTCTGCACTTGAAACTACTCAGGACTTTGACATCATAGATTCTTGGATTAGTTGCATCTTTGAAAATACATTTTTTTCCTTGACTCAGAATAGAGGCAACCGATGATCCCCCTCTCGATTTCTCAGCACAGGCTGTATTTCCCAAAGTGGAGCTTATGGTGAGCCATAAAGCTCATAATTTACCTTTGTGCAAGGAGAAAATGGCTGTTGGTAATGGTGAGCAAATTACCTTTGCAGCAAAGTGTTACTTAGTGGAATGTTAAGACACACTTTGTATGCAGCTGCTTTTCCCTGCAGCTAACCTGCCCTCAGTTTGGAGAGGCCAGCTTCTATTTTCTGTGCAACCTCTTTCTGTCCAGGTGGCTTCTAGCTTTTGGGAGAGAGGGCTCCTTTGCTACTTCTCAACTTTTCTAAGTACATCAAGTTGCCAATTAGAAAATGAGGGGCCTCTTGCTTTCTAGGAGTGCATAGCTGGGCGCTTTGATTCTAAGTGCCAACTGGGAGTCACAGAATCATTAAGGTTGGAAAAGACCCCTAAGGTCATCTGGTCCAACCATCAGCCCATCCCCACCATGCCTACTAAACTGTGTCCCATGGTGCCACATCTGTGTGTTTTTTTTTGAGTACCTCCAGGGATGGGGACTCCACCACTTCTCTGAGCTACCTGTTCCAATGCCTTCAAGGCCAGGTTGGATGGGGCCCTGGGCAAGCTGGTCTAGTAAATGGGGAGGTTGGTGGCCCTGCCTGGCAGGGGAGTCGGAGATTCATGATCCTTGAGGTCCCTTCCAACCCAGGCCATTCTGTGATTCTCACCACCCTTTCAGAGGCAACTTATCACTGAGTCCTCAGGAGTATGAAGTGTTCTATAGACAGATTAGTCTGTACAGTCCAGAAAAAAAGTATACAGCAATATAAGCAGCCACGTTGTTTCAGAATCAGTGGTGTCGTGGTAAGCTTACAAAACTGCCAGGTAAATATATGAATGTATGTATCTAAAAGGTGGAAAATGATATTTTTGATAAGTGAAGAGATGCACTGCTTTGCTGTATAAGCAAATGATGAAGTTTAGTAAAAGTGAAGTGAAGCTCTGTGCTGGGAGGAGTCCCTGTGCAGCCTAATAATTAGGTTATAGGCTGGAGTTACAAAGGAAGAGACCCACATTTTATTTCCCACTCTGCCACCTACTGTGTAGCTTAAGGAAATACAGAACAACTCAGAACTTCTTAAGCACTGCTGTTATCTAAACTAAGGGGACAAGCATAAATCACCTGCGTTGAGTGCTCTGACATCTATAAACCAAAAACTATGGGAGTAATTTTTTATTAAGCTTCCAAAAGTCTTAGTAACACAGTTGCATAGCTTGTTTACGGATACCTCTTTGTTATGTAGCTTGATGGAGTAACAGGGCAGGAGCAGCAATAATAGTGAGGTTGCATTGGGCAACACGCATGCTTCTGGTGGCCCTGCAGCTGTAGACTTTCCTGTCCCTATCCCTACCCATGTAGAGGCTTAAGAAACACTTTGCATCGTTGGCTCTGATGCTGTATCTAATGTTATAGAGTTGTTCTTCATACAATTATTGATCCAAAGCCTGTGGAGCACAAATGTGGTTGTCAACTGTGTGACTGGAAGAGAAGCCTGGCAACAGTTCTAGTTAACACATGTGCTAGTTGACACATTTTTCAGAGCTTTTTTTCTGGTCCTCTCCACAGGCTGGCAGCACCAAATTTAATCGAGCTAAACTGCTGAACGTGGGATACTTAGAGGCCCTAAAAGAAGAGAACTGGGACTGTTTCATTTTCCATGACGTGGATCTGGTGCCAGAGAATGACTTCAATATTTACATGTGTGACAGACAACCCAAGCACCTTGTAGTTGGCCGGAACAGTACTGGATACAGGTAAGAAACCACGAACATGACAAGAACAACAACCTGAAAGTGCCAGGTTTCTGATAATGTCCCTCTTCTTTTCAAGCTGTATACTTGAGTGCTTCCTTCCTTTCATCTGACACTGCGTTTCTGGTGGTAATGCTCCACCTCTCTGGAGCACTTTCTAACAGAAGATCTTCACACAGATATCTTTGAAGTTAGCCCTGTGATCACACATAAGAATGGTCATTCTGGTTTCCGGGGGTGTTGTGAGAGGAAAGCAACATACCACAGACCTTATGTCTAAGCTAGAACTGTATCTGCATTCTCTTGGTGCTGTGGTTCAACAGTATGATCGTAGGATTGTGCTAATAAAAACTGCCGCTTACCTTTTGTTGTTGGAGAGGTAACTTCTGCTGCTGAGATCTGCACAAGCATGAGAATCTACCAAGCACGAGGGGTTGTCATTAAATTATCTGCCTGTGCAGCATCTAATACAGCATTGTTCTGGTTTTAAATTGATCTCTTAAATGCTACTGTGATGTAAATAATTAAAGACAAAAAGTCAGGTTCAGTTCACCTTAGAGGAAAAAAGGCTCCTGATCTCAGTGAATTTAATGACTAAAGTGGTTTCATTCATTGGATGTGTTTCTTTCAAGATTCACCTCTTATGTTATGTCAGTCTAAATATTAATTAGAAATGGGTTTTACAAGAGCTGATTGCAAGCGCTTTGAAGTAAAGATCTGCTTCACCTCTGGGTTTCCTTTACTAAATGTATGAGAAAGGAGGACTTGTACATTGCCTCTCTTCGGAATAATAATCGCTTTCCTGCTGGATGTCAGTCACTAGTGGTGTACGTACCCTGGGGACAATATGGGGAATGACACTGCTTAATATCTTCATCATTGGCCTGGACAGTGGGGCAAAAAGCACCCTCAGCAAGTTCAAAGAAGATACAAAGCTTGGAGGGGTAGTCAGTACACCATAGGAATCTCAAGAAGTTCAGCAAAGCGGAGCGTGAAGTCCTGCACCTGAGGAGGAAGCACATGCTGGAGACTGCCTGGAAAGCAGCTTTGTGCCCACCAGTACCTCCTCCTATAGGTCCATTTCTGCAAAGTTGGACATCAGCCAGCGTTGTGTCCTTGTGGCAATGACAGCAGATAGCACAGTGGGCTGTTAAGGGGGAGGGGGTATCCTCAGCAGACTGAGGCGGCAGTTGTTGCCCTCTATTCAACACTGGTGAGAAGATACTGGAGTGCTCTATCTAGCTCTGTGCTCCCTGGTATAATAAAGATGTGGACTACTGGAGTGAGACCAGAGAAGGACCATGAAGAAAATTAAGGAACTGGAGCATCTGGCATGTAGAGAGGCAGAGAGTTGGTGCTGTGGCAGCTCAAGAGAGGTCCTACCAATGTATTTAAACATTTGGCGGAAGGTGGAGCCAGGCTCTTAGCAAAAGGGAAGAGATGATGGATGCAAACTGAAATACAGGAAATCTAATTTAAATGGAAGACAAAGCATTTTCCCTTTGGAAGGGGATCAGACACTGGAACCAGCTGCCCTGAGTCATTGTGGCATCTCTGTTCTTGGAGATGCTCAGAACCCAAGCGGACAAGGTCCTCAGCAACTTGCCCTGTAGCAAGCTGCTTCTGTGATGGAAGTAGAAGTCAGCCAGCCTCAGAGAAAAAACAGTCTGTCTTCAGATTCATGGTAAAGCAGAAACAGTGCTAAACACTGCTCCTTTGCCAGCGCTGCCAATTTGTTCATCTCTTTAGGTTCGTGTAGGTTTGAGAATCAAAGTGCAATGTGCAGCCACTTGCGCAATGCCTCTGAGGCTGGCAGTGGCAATTTAGCAGAAGTTGTCTTGTAACGCTTATCTTAAGGGCCAAGAAAGTGGAGGGTGTCATAAAAAGTAATTATCAAAATGGTGTAAGATAAACGTGGTATGTAATTACCTTGTTAAAGTAGATACAGTTTCCTGAACAAGGACAGTAGAAATTAAAAATGAAGCTTTTAGAGTTGAACTCTGTGACATTTAGGTTGTAAAGCAACTTGCACCATACGCCACCTTGGAACTGCTCTTGTCTTGAGCTGAATTCCCGTAGCACACAGGGAGCGTGTGTAAACATATAGTCTGTTTTCATGTAAAGGTTGTGAGATTCAGCTCTAAGGTAGTCAGTAGCTTGCTGTCGTTACTACAAAGGAACAGCTCTTGTTCTTTCTGCTGTATTGCTTTGCTTTGTTCCTTTCCTACTTATCAGGGTCCTTGAGGAGAAGAGCCTTTTTGATTAGCAAGGGGAGGTGTGTAAGGAAAGCTCCATTCTTTCAGTTGGAGAGCTCTTCTGGCCTAAAGCAAATCACTCTTTTTGTGAAAAGTGTAAGAGAACCGGACCTACATCATAGGTTCATGCATCGTGAACTCTGCAAAAGACAGGTCTAGATCAAGAGTTTTTATGTGGTTGATTCATTGTTGGTGTAACTCAACCTTTTAATTCTTCATTTTCTCTTCCTGTCTACTTCTAGGTTACGTTACCAGGGATATTTTGGAGGCGTAACAGCTCTAACAAGAGACCAGTTTTCCATGGTGAATGGATTCTCTAACAACTATTGGGGTTGGGGCGGAGAAGATGACGACCTTCGAATCAGGTAAAAAGAAGGCTAGATGGAAATGGGTGTGAGAAGGGGAGGAGCTGGGTTCGAAAAATAAATAAAAGCTGTCAGACTTCAAACTGCCTTCAAAGGTGAAATAAATGCTACAGGATTCTTGAATTCCGAAACGGTATTGCTGTATGGAGATTTGGAATGTGAAGATGTAGTTCTGTGTATGTCTTCCTCTTCAAAAAGATTAGGCAAATCTACAACCCGGTCTTTCTCCTGAGAGAATTGCTGGTATGTTTTTGTTCATTGATTTTTGCTTTTTCTGTTTCAGCCCCAGAGTGTTTTTATTCCGCTCTGGAAATTGGCTGTAACCAAAATAAGATTCAAAGTGTGGAACAGTGTTTGCTTGAGATACAAATGTACCAAGATCCACTCCTTTTGCAAGAGTGTGGGAGTTCTTGGGTTTTGGCTTTTTTATCTTTTAAATTCACTCACTGACTACCCGAACTTTATCTGAGCAGAGCTTTGTTTGTGGGTGGTATTGACTGTAGTTAAGACAGTGAATAATTTGCATTTTAGAAAGACTGTGCATATATCCGCGTACCTTTTGCTCTTACAAAACTGTCAGTTTGTAACTTGGGTATACTTGGTCATTCTTACATGTTTACCTTTTTCAATTGTTTAAATATGCAAAACATTTTGGAGGTGTGGAAGTCATGCTCCTGGTGATGTTAAATAATTATACAGATGAAATCAAGCGTGTTAAAGTTAGGAGCTTCCAATGAAAGTTTTTGTTACTTAAGCAGATCAGTCAGCTGTGTCTCAAGAAGTCTAAGAGGTCTTCTTGGTGACATGGATTTCCGTCCTGTCTTCGTAACAACTCCCTTCCCACCCCCTAGTCTCTACCTAGAGACACCGATTCCCTGTGACAGCTCAGAATCTGCCTTTTTTAGTGGCAAGGGCTGGTTAGTATCATCTTATTCCCCAGCTTCCCGAGTTAATGAGCAAACAAACATGCTGCTGGTATTCTTTCAAATGTTTGTGTGCACATTACAAAACTAGCTGAGCAGTAGATGGGTGGAACTTGGAGGTGTTTGCAAGTGCTTGGAATCAAAAGTGATGTTTGCTTGTGCTGGCACCTGACAGCTTCTTGGATGTTGCAGTCTTTGGTGTGGTAACTAAATTCTATGAGCCAGAGTGCAATGCAGTCGGCCTCAGCTCGTGTCTTTCTTCCTGGGTAGATCTCAGTCTGTGCCGGTTACAGTGGTAGCGAATAGGAAGCTTCCTTTCTCGGTAGGTCGTAGTACAGAGATCATTGCAGCCTTCCTCTGCGAAGGCAGCAGATGGCAGCATCCCCTGCAGTATTTTCAAGAACTGAGGGCTGCAGTGCTGCTACGTTCTACTGATTAGTTTTTATGCTTAAATGCAGTGCTTTCTTCCCCACTCCTCCCTACAGTGAGCATTAGAAAGATTTTCACATCATCTGTTGTTTTTGATCATTTACTGCTACAGTTATTGGAGAGCTATAGGGCCTGCTTCTTCAGTCTTGGTTTCCTGCTGCTCTTTCAGCTGCTGGTATGACTGGCGAAGACCCGGGCTATTCCTTAACTCCACTGTCATAAAACTGGCCCTTTCTGCTGCTGACAGAGCAAAATTGTTGTGCTCCACAGATAATGTTTAAGGCCAGAAGTTCCAGTCCAGTACCTGATGCCAGACACTAAAATCCATGCATGCAAGTTAACATTTCTGGCCCTGTTTTCATGAAGAGGTTATTCACATGAAGAAAAAAAGTTCAAAATTGTGGGGCTGTCTGCAAACCACAGGAAAATAAGACCCTTTCCTCTTTTTAGTGGAGAACGATGTGTAGGGGCTTCATTATGTTAGTTGAAACAAACTTGTTGTAAAGCATGCAGTGTTTGTACAGACCTCCTAGGTTAATGCATGGAAGTAAAACTAGATGAGACAGTACTAATTTAAATGGATTCTGTTGTAAAACATGTATTTAAAGCAAACTCTACGTGATCTCTGCTGTAATAGCTATGTGTTTTTCTTCAAAAGAAAAGTGTATCTGTCACCCTCCTGGAACTGCTATACAGAAACCCAACTCTGTGAGCTCTGTTTCTATGGCAAAAGAGAGTGTGGAAGAGATGATGATGAGTTGCCTACAGTTCTACAAGCTTGCTTCCATGGCACCTAACAGAGTTGAAGTCTCAGAATGTTATTTCTTAAGAGCTGGCTGGTGGTATCTTGCATATGGCACAACTGTTTCTTGCAGGGTTGAGATGCAGAAGATGCGAGTGATGAGGCCATCTGCTGATGTAGCCAGATACACAATGATCTTCCACAACCGTGACCATGGCAATGAGGAGAACAGAGAGAGGTGAGATAAGAGCAGTATTCCATCTTACTTTGTCTTGGTAGGTGGCTAGGAGCCAGGCAGCTGGTGGCCCAGGTCTTTGTTCTAGGTAAAATGGGCATCTTGTAGTACCACGTTTTGGGAAACGTGACTGTGATACCACATGCTAGCAGCTGCTCTGTGCATGAGACCTGCCTGTAGTTGAGTTGGTAATGTTCCTTAGAACCTTATGAATCTATAATCACAGGGATATGATTTTTAGATTATCATTTCAGAGATAATTGGCTTAAGCCCCTCTCCCCCCATGCTGAGGACAGGAAAAGCATGAATTTACGTTCCCAGTAGATACAAAATGGCTATAGCTCTATCTAAGATCAATGGACAGGGGAAAGAGCTCAACTCCACTCTTACAGAGTTTAGTTTTGTGCTGACGTAACAATTTTCTCCTCTACTCTGTCCTCAGGATGAAGCTTCTGCGTCAGGTATCTAGAACATGGAAAACAGATGGGTTGAATTCCTGTTCCTATAGACTGCTGTCAGTGGAACATAACCCTTTATACATCAACATCACAGTAGATTTCAGCATGCAGCCAAAGATCTCATAGGGGTGAGCACCGCACAGGTTTTAGGAAATGGCAGCAGATCCTGTTTGTGGTTGGTGGCACAGCAGATGACTTGCAGCGCTCTGCTTGAAAGAGTACTTTAGCAGCACAGAAGAATGTTTTTCTGCATGGCATCTAATTAGTCAGCAGAGAAGCTCATTTTCTGAGGACTGGAGAGGCGGACTGACCCCTGGGCAGGTCCTGGTGTTCTTCTATGCACTTTCTGCTGAGATGTTCGCAAGTTTCCTTGTTTGGGCTGGTCCAGTAGAAGGACTTGAATCAAGTCTCCTGAAAGAAATATTTCTTAAAACTATTCCTGAACTTCCAGTTTGAAGTAGGAAGGTGACACTGCCAAGGCTTCAAAAGGAGCAGGCCAGTCTTTTCCCCTCAAAAGCACAAGAATTTTTTACCATCTATAAACTTGTTGAGAAAAGCTCGTTTCTTCTAGCCTGAAGAAAAACTGCTTGTGGGGTGGAAACAGCAATAATGGTAATAGGGGAGAAATGATTAAAAAAATCTCTCAATAAAATATAATCTGCTTAATTCAAAAAGCATCTGTCTTTTATAAGCTCAGCTCACCATGTAGTAGGAGTACTCAAGTGTCGTACAGCAAAATGGAAGTCTCATTTAATTCTGCAGTAGCCTGCAGGTTATGCATTATTCTGGAGAGAGCTAGAAGGAAGCAAGCAGGCTGTGTGAGATGGAGGAAGAACTGCTGCCTCTCTTCGTTCTTTCATGGCTTAGGCCATACTGTTAGCAGCATGCATATCTGTGTACCCAACAAAGCTGTTGCTGTTTCTGATTCTTGTTTTCGTAAGAGCGGTATGGATAGCTGTTCCTGTATGCTCGGGGATTTCTGCTAGAACTCTGATTAGAAAAATTCCTTATTGCACCTGATCTGTCTTTATCCATGCCTGGTGGATAGGCAGTCCCTGCAGGCAGCTGCAAAGTTTGGGGGATTTTCTTTTAGGAAACTGTACTAAGAATTACACGACAAAAAAACATGTTATAGAATTCCTCTATCTCTGGTTGACATGTATTACTCTAACTGTAGAGAAAAATGAAGCCTTTAACAGGTTCTTGAGTATGAGGGTGATAGATGCAGCTTTTCAGTGAACAGCGAACAGGAATTTGATGGTATTATATACAAGTAACAAGGTAAAAAAAATCCTATCTTACACTTGCAAAATAACTGAGGCTTGTAGGCAGTGCTACAGAGAGTGCGAGAGAGAAGGCAAAAAGGGCAAGATCTCGGGCAGACCATCAGCCTTCCTGTCAGGTAAGTACAAATGCATTCTTGCCAGGGTCACAGCTCTACTGGTGACATATTTGACTTAATTTTTCCTCTAGTATTTCATTTCTCAGAAGTGTTTTAATTGAATACAGATCAACCTTGAGAGATAATTAACATTTGAGCAATGGCTGAAATGGTAGATTAATTTCCATCTGCTGAGCATAGCTGACAGTCTGAGGCCTCTTTAGATGTGAATTACTTATGGCTACAGTAAGAACTCACACACTCATTCATAATGTGGCCAGACAACCAGGAATTTTTAAGCTCTAGTTTCAACCAACTTCAGGGCAACTTTCTCCTTTATTAAAGTCTTATTAAATACTCTAGAAAAATCTTAATCCAAACAAACACACCTCAACTTTCTTGACACAAATTCACAAAGAGTATTTACAGAACTGTAATAGGCTTCAACACCAAGTAAGATCTTTCTCAAAATACAGCATTTGAGAGGACTGACAGGACAGCCTGAATCCCACTTACCAGTTGAGTAAGGAGCAGGGCAGAGCCATCCCGTTATGGAACAAAGGTTCCAGAAAACTTGGGTCAACTTACTGTCAAGGAGACAGTCTCTATCCAGCCTGAGGGATGACATGTAGATTTGGCTCAGTTTTACAGTGCTTTAAAGGACTTCTACAGTAAGCCAGCTCCTGTTTGTAGCTATCATGTCTCACTCCTGAAGCCTTTTCTTCAAAGCCTCCTATAATCCGAAGAAAAGTTCAATGTATGAAAGACACCAGGATTAGTCTCAGGTGCTGCAGACTGCACTGCAGCCAGAGGTAGAGGCTGAATACCCATAACCGTGCTGCCACAGTGAATTCCAACACCACGTTTCAGTTTTCATTATCTTAAGAAAAGGGGGGAACATATCCAATGTCCACAGTGACGTTGGTATAAAGAGGATGCTTTGTTCTGGAAAGGAGCTTGAACTCTAAAGAGTTCATCCCATCATCCTTCCAAGTTTTTCCAGTGTTGTGGTGGGAAGCAGGCCTGAAGAAAGGAGAACAGTTGCCATTAGAGAAGAGAACAAAAGTGATGATAACAACTGATGCCTTGAGTAGAGCTAGAAGAAACTGTATTCTAGAGGGCAAAGGTTTAGCAGATGAAAGCTGTCAGCAAAGCCCCAAGAAAATCCTCTTCATATAATTACAAACCAGAAGGAGAGAATGCTGAACAGGGCTGGGTTGAACTTCGTGCTGAGTATTACAAACAAGGAGGACAGCACAGACTGGATGCTAATCAGAAAGGGAGACTGAGGGGGTGGTGACTGGGTTCTGAAAAAAAAAAAAAAGAACCTGGTAGCAAGCAAAGAGAGCTGGAAGCACAACAGAGAGGCTTGCAAGAGCGCTGAACACAGACTGCAGTAAGTAGGTTTAAGATAGAGTTGTTATGGAAACCTCAGTTTAAGAGGAGGGAGGGAAACCTGTGCTGTCACTATGCAAAGCCTTCACATTTGCCCCACGACTCTCTTCCACTGCTTTTGTATAAAAGTGGGTCTTTGCTAAAGTCTATCACGCACCTTAATCACCTCCTCAAACTACAATACCACTTTCCACTTTTTTAACGACACATTGTAAATCTGCACAAAGAGCCTCTTCAAACAGAAAGCTCCTGGCTTACACCACACACTGAGACGGCGTTTTCCCTGAACAATTCGATGCTGAAGTCTGATACTTGCTGGCTGCCCGGCTAGCAAACATTCTTAACTTTACACTAAGTTAGAAGTAGGAAACTAGAAGTGCATCTACCCTTCCAATGCAGAGACGTGAGCAGCACAGCTCAAGTGAAGCTAACTGGGAGCTTTCTTCAAATAGCAGCATTAAAACAGAAAAAACAGTGGCATGAGGTTTACTTCCTGCCTTTCTTAAGGATGATGAGGTAACTGCCTACCGCAAGGAGCAGTCTCCGAGCTGCCCTCTCTGGAACAATTACCTTCTCCAAGGCTCTTCTGTCTCTCTGTTGTAGTCCATCACTTTGTAGCGTCCAAGGTGTGGTGGGGTCCGGACAATTCTCATGCCTGCTAACTGGATCCTTTACAATGAAGAACAAACAAGTGTTTACTTAGGTACAGGGATGTCATTGCCAGCTAACACTCGCACTTCGTATAACTTACTTTAAGCAATTAATTACTGATGGCATCTATGTTAGCTTACCAACAGAAATTGACAGTAATACTGTTTAGACCTAGCAAGCCTTTATTTATCACAGGGGACCTCTCATATTCACAGGAACTTTCTTTGCAGAAGAATGAAACTGTGCTCAATTTAGGTTATCCAACTGGCACAACATTTGTGTCTGCAGTGTTTGATCGCCTTCTGTTGTGACCTGGTGCAACAGTGAGCTGCACTGAAGCAGGAATGCTCTAAAGCTGGAAGAGGCTACAGAACTGAAAAATATTTATTTATCTAGAAATAGAAAAATGATTTCAACATCTCATTGACAGTAATGACATACCAATATGTAATTCAGTTTTACACAAAGCACCTTGTTGGAATATCACTTAATGCAGATTCAACCAAAAAGACCAGAAAAAGAAATACTTAGTTTTGCTGTTGCAATTAGCCTTGCAAGATTAACTCTTTCAGAATGTTATTTGTTTTCTAACATTTGTTTACTGTTTCAAGCACACAGGTTAATAATTTTAACATATCAGTGGTTATTACTAGAACAGTGTTTTATTTCTAATAAAAGGTAGGTCCTGGTGTTTACTGATGTAAGCACTGCATAGAATCACAGACTGGCTTGGGTTGGAAGGGATCTCAAGGATCACCAAGCTCCAACCCCCCTGCCACATGCAGGGCTGCCAACCTCCATATCTAATACTAGACCAGGCTGCCCAGGGCTCCATCCAACCTGGCCTTGAACACCTCCAGGGACAGGGAATCCCTCTCTGGGCAGCCTGTCCCAGCACCTCACCACCCTCTAAAGTCTGTAAACTGTAAAAAGCAGCCATGTATATATACACTACACATACACACACACACACGAAGTTATATATATTTTTCCTAACTGTGTTAATGAACACAGCCTGATCTCCTTCTATTGCCAGCCTTGCCTGGACTGTCCTATCACACCTACCACATAGTCCAGATTTGGCATCTTCTGACTTCCCTGTTTTGGTCAATGAAAAATGGACTACCTGGGCAACATTTTCCTACTAACAGCACCATCACAACAAACATGAAACAGTGCATCACCTCCACTGTGCAGATGTCTACGTGTGCAGCATGCAGGCTCTTATTCATCACTGGCAAAAAAAAACCAAAAAAGCATAGCTAATGGTGGTGACTACGTTGAAAAATTTGCCCTATCCAATAGCATCACTGTGCTCTTTGTAGCTATTGTAGTTTCCAGGGAAATAAATAGGGGGCATTACCTTCAGAGCAACCTCTGTACTATTTTAGCTAGCTTGCTCTGAAAGGCAGAGAAGGATTTCTGTGTTAACCCAATTTCAGTTCCCAGAGGAATTCTGCTGTTTAAAAGCTGCTAGAGTTCTCAGCCAGAGCATTTCACCACAACTGTAACTCTGTACAAGACCAAAAAAAAACCCGTAAGGCCTTTATTGTCAGTTTTGTTTTAACAACCCTATTAGCTCACCTCAGTGCAGGATGGTGCACAGTGCAGCTACAACGGTGAATAAAGATACAGCTGTGATTTTGTACTCGAAGAATTTGCCTAATGCAAAGTACCTGAAACTAAACTCATTGTGTTCACTTCTATAGCATGCTGCTGCCATAGCAACCAACATACAAGAAAAAAAAAATACTGTCAGCTTGTGCTGTCGCTCATAATAGTTCACAGACTTCTCCATCACTCAGCACTGAAGGTAGAAGCTGGAACTAAGGAACGCAAGGAATTCTGAGTATTAGTGACTAGGTAGCATTTGGCGCAACCCGTGTGCCTAACGTAAATTCAGAACTGTCTGGGAATTAATAAATACCTCTGGATTTTCCCGTTTATCAAGTTTACAGATACCCTTCCTTGTGGCTATTAATGTCAGTGGAGTCACAGTGTGTCAACTACTGCTGGTTATAACCCCTTGGAAGCGCTCCAGTGCAAGCGCAGGCACAAGGATGCAAAGTAACGTGTTGCTCCCCAGTACCTGCAGAAAGCTTTGTTCTCCCAGCACACAATGATTAGTCATAGATGCTGAGCATTTTCTGACAGCAATCATGCCCACTGCCAACAGCATCTGGATTACAATGCTACTGCAAGCACGTTAAGGAACAGAGCCTTTTAGTTCCTCTCATGCAGTAATGCTCTGTGTTTCACTAGGAAGTCTGGTTCTACTTAAAGCCTGTCTTGTGAATCAGTACCTTGCAGCAATGTCATCTGTTTCACCACCGTCGCCCCAGTATGTGTTTGGAAACCCATTCATCTTCATGTAGTGCTCTGGAGTCAATGCAGATACACCTCCAAAAAAGGACTTGTAAGGAAGGCTAAAATAGCAGGGGAAAGAAAGAAAAAGCATCAGTCTGAGGGCTAATAACAGTCCTTCCGAAACAAGCATCATCATCCAGGTCACAGACGTTAATCTCATTCCTTACAGTTTTTCTTGCAGAGGCAGATGGATGCAAAGTGGTAAGTTTAGACACACTCCCAAAGAAAGTTTTAAGCCCAGAATTAGGAGATACTATTTACTGAAACCCCAAACAGCAAAATCATGCAATTCCTATGTCCCCCTGAGTAGGGAAGTCTAAGTGAAGGTGATTTGAAAATTAGTATCTCCAATTAGTTCCAAACACCTATATTGTACTGCATACAGAATCACAGAAATGCTCAGGTTGGCAAAGAGCTTCAAGATCACCAAGTCCAACCATAACCGAACCATACTGCCCAAACTCTAACAACCCTCCACTAAATCATGGCCCCGAGCACCACATCTAAATGGGTTTTTAAAAACGTTCAGGGATGGTGACTCGACCACCTCCCAGAATCTTCCACATACTTCAGTATCTTCCCCATACTCTAGTAATTACCATCCCATTTGTAGAAACAAAACCAAATCTGCCAGTTATTTGCCAGGCTGAGCTAACAATGGAGCAGGAAAATGCATGGAATTGCTCAAGATTGCATGTTTAGGTCAGCAACTCCTCTTATTGGAGAAGCCACTAGTGCTAAAACAAAAAATGAAAGCAACCACTTCTTGAAGGTTGGATCTCTCACTACCCACATTCATATTATCCATCTGGAAAGAAAAGAGTAGGAAACGTGAATTCCAAAGCAAATGGAAGCACTTACTTGTACTGAAATTTATCCATGGCACTAGCCATATGTTTGGGATAGTATTCGTCACAGACATAGAGATTATAATCATTCTCAGGTACCAGGTTCACATCGTGCAGGAGGAGGCAGTCCCAGTCTTCATCCTTCAGGGCTTCTCGGACACCAACATTAAGCAGCTTTGCTCGGTTAAACGTACCATTCCCCACCTGGAAAATAAGATTTACGTTTCCCCACCAAAATAGCAAACAGGAGAACTCATTTACAATGGATTTTAGTGCAAAAGCCTTATGTAAATGAATGACACTGGAGTGAATTAGTATTGTCTGTGAACTGCATCCCCTAGATTATTCGCTCTCTTCAAACTATTCTTTGCAATTGTAAATCAGTGATGTATCAGGTGCTATTTATTGCTGGCGTATGAAGAAGGCAGATCTTTAAGAGACCAGAACATTAAGTCCCCAGGTTGACATACATAAGCAAATCAACACTTCTGTCCTGATTACTGCTTACTAAAGCTTAGAAAGGAGAAAAAAGATCTCTGCCATAAACAAGAAGCTTCCTCCCTCCCAATCAGCTACCAATTTTAATCAGTGAACCCCAAACTTTCCCTCTCTCCGCTGATCTTTTGCAACATCAGTCCATCGTCAGTTACTAATGGCTGTTTAACCTGCATGGCCTGTGGCAAACAGCAAGGTCAAGCCAGATGTTTTCACTTGATATAGTCTAAAAATATCCAACTTCACCTTAACACTTAGTCTCAACGCTTTTACTCAGCAGCGGTACTGACGAGCCACTGACAGACAACTCACATTCAACTCCTGAAGAGCTGAAAATACAACTTACCACTTAATGACAGCTCTGTCCCTCCTGGGAGGAAAAAAAAACCCAGCATAAATCAATAGCGGGACAATGATCTTGACAAGCGGTAAGATATTTCAATCAGTGGCAGCCATGGAGGTACGATGGCATGTAATTTAACAGCTCGACCCAGGCATAAAGTGGTACTTCCATGTTAGAAGATTGACATTTCTTGTTCAGAACCTAGCCTTCATGTGGAAAACTCAGCCACACCACCACGCATATTCGATTTAGATATACCTGCTGAATCAAGTAGATTCTGTAGCTGAGCTGCTGGCGCTGCAAGAAAGGATGAATGTAGTAGAGAAGATGGTGAAGGTATTTCTCCTGGTTACTGTATGCTACAAGGATGGCTGACTTGTAGCGGGCCAAGCAGTGAGGTGGTCTGTAGTGGCCTCCGGACTGAACAAAAGGATTTTTTTGGATGATCGTTCTTTCACTAGGGAGCACGTCAAAAGTGATGGTTAATGGACCAACTGTAAGGAGAAGCAGAGAAATAAAAATAAAAGCAACCTTAGGAATGTTCCTCAACTTGCATTTAAGAACACCGGACCAGCTGCACACGGTTACTGCAGGAGACACCAGACATCCCCTAAGCCAGAACAGGTAACAACACCACACAGATGTGCCCACGTAGCAAATTCCACCACTACCTCCCAGTCACCCCACCACAGCTCTGCGCAGAGCTCAGGCCCAGAACCAGGGCAGCGGGCACTTGTCAGAGAGGCATCATAGAAACACTACAGCCGACAATGCACTCCAGGCTCAGGTACTTTGCTTTTTCTTGGTACTGGCTCTGTAGCACACAGATCTATCCTCTGTAGCTTAGCGTATCCTTCAGTAAGTGTATTCACTGTAGGAGTACAGACGAAAACAAATCTAGATGACAGACTTTCTTTTTTTTTGGCTACCCACATGGAAAATGTCTGTAAGGCTCTTTCAGATTCAATTCAAGGACAAAGATGTCCATAAGGATACTCAGCATGTTGGGGGCAGACAGATTAAAGCCCAGATGAATACAAATGATTTGGGAAATACAGATGCCTTAGAAAATATTAGCTTTATCCAAAAAGAAGTTCAAAGATCAATCACATGCCACAAGGGCTGTGTTTGCTGTATTATTTAATTATATGCACAGTGCCAGGCAGGTAGCATTTTACTATCGAAGTTTTAGAAGCAGCAGATAGTGGAGCTGAGGAAGAAGCTCAGTATTTTGTACTTGCAGGAATAGGCATGGGGCAGCAAAGGGAACTACGTATGACAGCAACTCTACTCAGTAGATCAGTTTTAAACACAAAACATATCCAGTGGGTACAGCAGTTGTACCTAATTAAAATAAAAGGCATCTTCTCCCAATGGGAAAAGCTTGGAAAGAAAAAAAAGCAGTGTTAAAATCGTGATTGATACTTTGCACAAGTACAGCATTGTGACAATTTGAAAGTACAAAGACTGATTATTTCACTACCTCTTCTGGGTTCACAGAATTATAGAATGGCCCAGCCTGGAAGGGACCTCAAGGATCATGAATCTCCAACCCCCCTGCCACAGGCAGGGCCGCCAACCTCCATATCTAATAGTAGACCAGGCTGCCCAGGGCCCCATCCAACCTGGCCTTGAACACCTCCAGGGATGGGGCATCCACAGCCTCTCTGGGCAGCCTGTGCCAGCACCTCACCACTCTCTTGGTAAAGAACTTCCCCGGATATCCAACCTAAATCTTCCCTCCCTCAACTTAAAACCATTTTCCCTTGTCCTGCTGTTATCTACCCTTTCAAAGAGTTGACCCCCCCCGGTTTGTGAGTTTGTGGGCTGGGAAAGGAGGACCAGAACTAGCAAAAAAGAGTGACATTTGCACACATATCAGTATATCTTAGTGGCCTTCCAATCACTTTTCTCTAAGAAAATAAAGCACAAATACAGAACAAAATTAAAATACATTCTTTACGCAAGCTAGGAAGAAACCTTCACCTAAACTACAATTAAAATGCAACAACGTGATCATCTCATATTATGGTTTTAAGAAGGTCCAATAATTCCCTGCAGGTTACACTACCCAAGGACAAAATATTTTTGTACCAGAAGCCTGGTGCCTACTTTATTTATTTTTGCTATCATAAATGAGATTTTTTTTCCTCTTCCAAGCTCACAGCTGATCCCGTGGCTGTTTTGAAGAGAGCTTCCAGTATCTTCTAAGTCACACTCCCTCTTAGGCACGGAAACAAATTATCCTCTCACGAAACTTCTGATAACAAGGCCTGGGAGAAAGAGCTGAAGTATTTAGGCTTGGTGTTCAGTAGCTTTCACTTGAGCAGAGAAAGGCATGGGTTTGCCCCAAGTCTAATTATATTAAAGGAGATGAGTCCAGAAGGTATTTCTTCCAGCCTATCTTACATTCAAAATCTCTAGTACATACCTAACAAAGTACTTAAATACATAGGGTCTGCGTTCACCCACATCCTGCTTAACTGCCACAAAAGGAAGTGACATCCCTCCAGAGGTTGCTTGTTTCACAAGAGAATGAACAAGGCTCAGGGCTTAGCTTTGGAGTAAGATTCAAGCTGTCCATACAAACGCTTTGCTTTGCACACAGAAACTGTGTACATCTCATTTCTGACGGGCAAACTTAGAGGCAGTAACAGCCTCCTCCTCCTTCTCTAGGAACATACCTAACAGCATTCTCCCACGGTCTGCTGAAACAGCCACTGACCCCATCCCTTGCACAACCAAAAAAAGAACTAGAAGACCAGCCCCTGTGAACCCCACTTCAAAGTTTGGCTTAAAACAACAAGACAATTTTGTCAGCAAGATCTTGTGATTGCTGACTCTGAAGCATCACTTGTAAATCCTTCCTTCAGAACCTACAACACTGGAGGGATTTGATTTTAATGATGTTACCCTATGTAGGAAACTGGAGTACACTGCTGTACTTGCATATCTGAAACAGAAGATCTGTAGAGAATCGTGCAGTAGGCCCACAAATCCAGATTGTGTTTACTGTTAGGATTTTATGATGTTATTACCTACTTTTATGCAGACTGTTTCCTGCTCCATCTTTAAGAGCAGCACATTTCAGTCCAACGTTGCTTTAAGCCTGTATTATACACTGCTTTTTCAGATTTATGAACTCTCCTGATCAGCAGTTCTCATAAGTTCTTCTAACTACAGCATCATTAACCACCAATGTGATGACAGCTGGAGCTTGCTGAAGGAACACTACCTGCAGAGTGGATTCCACGTACAGATCACAGCTCTCAAGGCAACGTAAGAAAGGGAACTAATACTTTTTTGTCCTCCCACAAAGGCGTTTTTGTTTTCCCTAATACAATCCTGCCTCTTTGTATTAAAGTTCTGTAGTGGTAATCCTTAAATTCCAAAAATCAGATCTGAATTTGGACGTAAGGGAAAGAGTAACACACACAGCTTCGCTCCCGTTGTCTCTTTCCATACCCAGACATCTGATACATGAGGGTAACACCTACAGTTCTGAGGCTTTTCAAGGCACCGTGTTCTTCTGAGCTGCCCAGCTCCTCACCTCAAACAACTCAGCTCTGAAACTCATTCTTACACGCTTAAGGAAACACAGAAAAGAGCCGTTAAAGCCTGTGATGTATCCCCAGACCTCTGTCTGCCCTACACCCCTTGGCTATAAACTCAGTTCTGGCTCTCTGTTCTCCTTCCCACCCAGCTAACAAACAGCTAATGCGCTGTAATCTGATTAAATCCCAGATGTGGGCAGAGCAGCTGCAGTCTGGCCCAGCCAGGGAAAAATAAGACATCTTTGGGAAAGGACAGAACAAAGGAAAAAAAAAAGGGGGGGGGGGAACAGCTCAACCATCTCGGCCACATTGGAAAGCACAGGATCCCCATTCAGACAAGGTACAAAATGCTGTGCAGCCACAGTGAGGTGGATTGGGAAGACAGTTCAACCGCGTGACATGGGAAAATCTCTGCAAGACAAAACACTGATCTTCATAAGGGTCAGCCAGGAGGCCTTCCCTGGAACTACACAGCTATCAACATATGGCCTAGGAATGGGGGGTTGCGTAGTCGCCTGCATCCAGGAATAAGAGAGAGGGATTGTCCCTTCCAGGGACAGCTCTAAACCTGATACATTACGTGTATTAAATATCCTTTTAACTCTAATTTCTTTTAAACACTTTTCTGCTATTTGACTGCCTTTCACATGGGCAATAGGTCAGAGAGAAAGAGAGTCTACAACAGCTATGTGCTTTTTTTCTTTTTCTTTTTCCCCTAGAAAAGCATAATTTAAAAATGAAAATTGTGTTTATATCCTGGGAGTTTAATGTCAAATAACTTCGGGATCTGATAACGAGAGGGTCAGATATGTCCTGCTGCAATGGTATAAAACTTCTCATACCCTATCAGAGACTGCATTTTCCTGAAGCAGGATCAGCAAAAGGTATCACAACCTCAGTAAGTTTGCAGATAACACCAAGCTGGGAGGAAGCATCCATCTGCATGGAGGTAGAAAGGCCATACAGAGGAATCTGGACAGGGTGGATCCATGGGCTGAGGCCAATGGGATGAAGTTCAACAAGACCAAGTGCTGGGTCCTGCACTTCGGTCACAGCAACCCCAGGCAATGCTACAGACTTGGGGCAGAGCGGCTGGAAAGCTATGCAGAAGAAACGGACCTGGAGGTGTTGGTTGACACTAAGCTGAACGTGAGCCAGCAGTGTGCCCAGGTGGCCAAGAAGGCCAATGGCACCCTGGATGTACCAGGAATAGCGTGGCCAGCAGGAGCAGGGAGGTGATTGCCCTCCTGTACTCAGCCCTGGTGAGGCTGCACCTCAAGTACTGTGTTCAGTTTTGGGCCCCTCACTACAAGAAAGACACTGAGGCCATGGTGGGTATCCAGAGAAGGGCAACAAAGCTGTGAGAGATCTGGAGCACAAGTCTTATGAGGAGAGGCTGAGGGAACTACGTTTGTTCAATCTGGAGAAGAGGAGGCTCAGGGGAGACCTTATCGCTCTCTACAACTCCCTGAGGGGAGGCTGTGGCGAGGTGGGTGTTGGCCTCTTCTCCAGCTTAACTAGCAACAGGATGAGTGGGAATGGCCTCCAGCTGCACGAGGGGAGGTTCAGATTGGATGTTAGGAAAAATTAATTCCCTGAAAAAGTGGTCAGGCACTGGCACAGGCTGCCCAGAGAGGTGGAGGAGTCAGCAACCCTGGAGGTGTTCAAGAAGCGTTTGGATGTTGTACTGAGAGATGTGGGCTCGCAGGGCAGTGGTAGTTGGACTAGATGATCTTCTTAGAGGCCTTTTCCAACCTTGGTGATTCCGTGACAGTTCTATGACAATCAACACCTTGACATGACCAATCAATTCTCTCCACAGCCTGGCTCCTGAGCTCTTTCTATCCCTGAGGAGTGTTTAATTAATAGGGAACATCAGCACGCAATTAAACCCCACAATTCCCTGTCCATATTGTTAGCAGCTGCCTGCGGCAGCACACTCCCTGCCTGCGATATGTTCTAGTCAACACATCTGAATATCAAGGGATCTATTAATTTTAACCCAACCTATTCCACCTTGAGGAATTGCATTGCCTCAAAACACTTTCTTAGTTCAGAATAAACAGCTCTAGTAAGGGAGTTCAGTAAGAAAAAGTGAAACTCGCAGAAGCTAAACAAACAGGAAGAACAGCATAGATTGATACCTCAACAGAAGCACAGCAGCACGAAGTATATAACCGCAGTCACAACGTACGCATTGCTTCTCAAGTTAGAGGCCACAAAAGGGTCAACAAGCACCACTGAGGGTTAAAAATACAAGCCCAGTTCTCCCAGGGCAGGGAGATTTATGCAGTTAATTCTTACGCAGCTGCCCTGGAAGTGGATTCAGGTAGCTGAGTAAAAGGCAGAAGGAGCTTCAATCTGAGCTTACATTCAAAGAGTAAGTTAAATGATCTACTGTACACATAAGTGAAGAAAGCACTGCACTTCATAAAAGCCCCAATCCAGAAAGCATTTATGCTGCTTGGAATGCTTCCAGTTCCTTTAACAGGTTTTGGAGTGGGCAAAGTGAATTATCACCAGCTCTGAATAGGAGACTGGAGTCTACAGAATTGATTTGAGATCTTATTTAATGGGTTTATGAAGTTAGTATTAAGAGGCATCGTTCTCTCTGATGTAATGCTTCCAAGAGAGATCAGTCCCGTAAGAGATGACAACAACCAATCAAGACATTTATGAAGTTTCATAGTTTCACAGGATGTTAAGGTTGGGAAAAAAAAAAAATGTATTTATACATGTTCTGTATGTGATGGGCACATAGAAATGCAAGGGCAAGCACCTTGCAGAGCAGCATGCATCTTTACAAGGGAAAAAGAAAACCACAAAAAAAACCAACCACTCTCAAGAGGCTGGCATATAGGAATACCAGAATGAATATCTTGTTTCTTACATTTAAAAGGAAACATCACTGAGTAGAAACTACAACAAAACGTCTCTTTTTTCCCCTTAAGCTCAATCTGTATCAGTGCTCTGAAATATTGTTTAACAGCAACAATGCTTCATATTCTCCATTCTAACTTTTCAGTACGGCAAAACTCTCACAGTCCCTCGGCTTCACTATTTTAATTTCACCTACTCAGCCTTACCGTTTGCTTCTGCCTGTAACTACACTGTTTTCGTGTTATTGCTGGAGTACAACGTGCAGGCCAACCCCTCTCTTCTTAGTACTGCCGGGAACGGGGAGCAGAAGAGATCTTAATGTAGATTTCCTAGCTCTGACACCATCGGTTACTTTTATGCTGTTTCACTCTGCATCTGCCTCCTCCGTGTACGTCGTCACTGATCTTGCTTATCTGATTGCTGGCAGACAAGCTGCACAGAATTACACCTACTTTTTAAAATTTAAGAGCAAAGCTTACTTGTTTGCTCAGGACAGCAGATTCTTGTCAGTAGTGGAAACAGGCAAGGTACAAGTCAACTTCTGCTGTGTTGCCCAGCAAAACAAGGCAGTCTGAGCCACAGAATCATAGCTTCCCAAAACAATTGATGGGCTCTGGTTAATGATGAACAAGAGACTATACAAAGACCATTATAACTGACACTTGTGCAAAGAGACTGTGCTATTTTAGTAACGCTTAACAGAGCTGTTTCCAGGAGAAGTACTGAAGCACATACCAAACGTTACCACACATACTGCATTTCATTTAACTTCAGCAAGAGGTAGGAAGAAAACACAGAACAAGCAGCATTACAACCTCAAGAGGCTCAGCTGGAGGCGGCCAGCACAGCTCAGTAACCTAAGCAAGCAGCTCAGCACAGGAGCAAGCACAGCCACAGCCATCCACAACACCTCCACCCGTGAGCCAAGGTCAGGCTGCTCTCTCTCTGTGTTCCACTTGCACAGAACCACTTTCCTAGAAGAGCAGCACGACTAAGGAGTGCGTTTCAGGACCATTGTCATGAAAAACTAGGCATACAGAAACTTGTGTTGTACAGAAGGACAAACCACAGTAACTTACTGCGCTGTATGTTCAACAGTGCAACAGCCACAGCAGCTACACGTGCACACTTACAGAACTCCTCCAGCCTGGGCTACCTGAGTGGAAGGGATTCACTAACACCAGATGCGTGTCACCACTGCCAAACTTGCTCTATGGCTCTGACTTGGCATTTACTTCATTTAGGAGATGTTTTAGTAGCACAAAAGCTGAATTAATGCCGCTCCAAGGAGTGGCTGTGACCCACTGTAAAGGGGGCCCAGCCTGCGACCTGCCTCCAAAGTGCATGGGGAACACTGGCGCGTGTAAAAGATACGTAACAACCCCGGGCCAACACAATCACCACAAAGGGCGAGGTGCGGAGATGCGTTCTCACATAAATCACGTTTTAAATGCTGAAAACTAGTTGCATTGTATTTCAAGCCTGACAAGAGCCCAGAAGAGCAACACCCGGAGTCGGGGAGAGTCAGAGGTCGGTACGTACCGGCGATGGGTGAGCGCTCCGAGCAGTAGGGCAGCGCCGCCCCGCCGCCAGCCGGGGCCAGCAGGCTGAGGTTCGTGTACACGTCGTGGCTTTTGGAGTAATCCAAAACGCGCTGCGACTCCAAAAAGCCCCGGAACACGCTCGAGGCTCCACCTCGGTACAGTATCAGGATGAACACGGCTTGGAAGACGAGCAGGAACAGCAGGAAGCAGGGGTTCTCCACGCGGGACAGGGACATGGCTTTCGGTCCGGGTGCCCGTCGCGAGCCGCCGCCCGCTCGGGGCTACATGGCTGCGCCGGAGCACCTCCGCCCCTCGCAGCGCCGACTTCGGGAGGCGGCAGCGCTCCCCACCGCCCGCACAGATCCGCTCTTCCCGACGCCGCCGGGGGAGGAGGAGCCGCTCGGGGCCTCGGCAGCGGCACGGCCGGCCCGCACGGCCCCGGTCCCTCAGCCCACCCAACGAGCGCCCTGAGGAGGGGAGGAAAGGGCGGGAAGACACGGCGCCGCGCGCACTCGTCGGCACGCAAGGGGACTCGGGCTCGCACCCCTGGCCCACCGGCCCCTGCAGGCACCCAACCTTTCACCCGCTCCGCCTCAGCTCGAGATAAAAACGCGGACACCCTCACCCCCGGAGTGACCGCTCCTCACGGCCCGCTCGCTCCTTCCGCAGAGACTACAGTTCCCAGCACACCGGGCGGGGCGGGGCGGGGCGGGGCCGGGCCGCCGCGGGGCATGCTGGGAGCTGTAGTCATCGCCCCCCTCAGTGCCCGCCGCTCTCTGGAGCAGACCCTGTCCCTAACCCCCAGCTGCCCCTCCCCTGACACAGCTCCATGCCGTTCCCTCGGGCCCTGTCGCTGTCACACAGAGCAGAGCTCAGCGCTGCCGCTCCGCTCCCCGTGAGGAACGGGTCTGCACCGGCAGCTCTGCTAACTTCACTGGCAGTCAGGTGGTGCAAAAATTGCCATCTTGTGCCTTTCTGGGGCACAATAAGCAGGTCAGCTGGAAAAGCAACAGCTTGCCCCAGTCTTTAGTTCAGCCTACGTTTTATATATGCTCTCATGACTGGAAAACTAATGTATAGCTAGCCAGATCAGCTGGGTATGGAGGGAGCCAAACAGCACTTAATTCTGTGCCAGATGGGGAGCTGAACCTCCATGAATGTCTCTTTCAAGATCCCTCAAAAACCAAATGTGAGAATTATGATTGCTCTCATTCCCCTTTGGTCACCAGAATTGGTGAATCAGAGCCCACCACAAGTCTACAAAGTGCAAACAATGGTGTGCAGGAGAGCTGAATGCAGATCAGAACTTCATGGTGCCAGCAAGCCCAAGTCTCTTCAAGGTCACTACACTCCTATTTGTTTTCCCCTGACGTGAAAGGCCGGGAGAGATTTGAATTAAAAATGAATTGGGTTGCTTAAATGAAAAAAATAACTGTCTTCACTGAAGCATGGAGGATAGCTGGCAGGCATTTTAGCAACCCCTGTGCACAGATGTACTGAGGGCAGTGATGGAGGAAAACAACGTGGGACTGGATCTGTAAGGCGCAGGAACAGGGCTGTCTTGACAGCCAAAGGTCTACCTTTCTCATTTTCACGTCTGCCCGAGAAATTCAATGAATGCATAGGGGGGGGGGGAAAAAGGCAAATACCATCTTCAACAGAGCTTGAAATTAAGTTTGTGCAGGAGCCTCTGGGTGTCCCAGGGGAGGGGCGCTTCCCCTCCCTTCAAGTATAATTTCACCTCCAATCAGCCCCAAATGTGATGAGAGACAGAGAAGTACCTCACCATTTAATACAATTCATTCTCTCTTGCTCTTTCTCCTCCTGCCTGTTACACCCTGGGACCAGCATCACTTCCCTGTCGAAAATGCAGCAGAGTGGCTGGCAAGCTTAGCTTTGAAAACGCAGGGCCCCAGGAGGGGAGGAACAACATGTTGGGGTGACACCAAGCAGGGTGCTCAGGCAGTGTTAGAGTCAGTGTGTCCTGCCCACTGCCCTGCCTGACCCCCCAGGGTTTTTTAATCAAGGAAAGAGGAAAGCAGTATTACATTTAGTACAAGCATTGCAGAGGATTTCAGCCACCACTGACAAGCAGTGCCATTCCTCTTTTTTTTTTTTGGGGGGGGGGGGGGGGGAGGGGGGGGCAGTTTTCTTCTGGTAGGGTGAACATTTCAGACGCCTCTGGCCACTGCAGTTGTTTCTCAGCCTTTCACAGGAGAGAAGGGAAAACCAGGAGACCGGAGTAGTTTCCCTGTCTGGTCCCACTGGACTGAGACATAGCGCCTGCAAGACATTCTTCCTAGTGAGTTGCACCCTTCAGGGACTGGCACAAGGAACTGAAGCAATGTGCAGTTAGTTAAGGTGTCCAGACCTTGTAGTGCCATAGCTTGCCCTTCTTCACCCTGCTGGCATTGCTCCTGCACATCTCCATTAGCCCAGGAGATGCGATGGGCTGCAGTGCACAGGACCACCTTCACCTCCAAAATGCAGTCATCAGTCTCAGGGACGTGAAATGGTTTTGCTTGAATTTCTCTTGTAGCATCTGGGTCAGATGAAGACTGAAGGGAGTACCTTTGGAATGAGAAGAACTACAATGGACACATTTTCCATTATAGAGTGCACTGTGTTTCCCTGGAAAAGAAGCAAGCCCTTATGCTGCAAGACAGAAAACGGCACAATATTGTACTATTCACATCATATTTAATAACGCTCTTGTACCATTCAATATAAATAAATAACCATTAAAAATTACTTCCTTGACATTCTCCTTCCTCTTTCAATAGTATTTTCTGCAACAGGAAATGTTAGGAATATTCATTGGTTGGTGAATTGGATGGATTTCAGAGAATATGAATATCAGATACTAATATGCTAGTAAAAAAAACAGGCACTGGGATGCCTGCTCTTTAAACACTTCAGGCTTGATGTGCAGCATCCCTCCTTTACTGCATTTTCCTTGAAGCCTGTAACTCCCTCTGAGCTCTGCTAGCAAAGAGCCCTCTGAACTTGCGCTGTCTGTCCTCACCTACCCTTTGCTGCTGCACCCTGCCTGGCAGCAGTCCTTGCTGTCCTTAGTCTGCTCTACAGGGAATTTGTAAAAAGAGTATTTGTGCTGGAGTGTTCAGAACATCTGTTAGCCTGGAGCGACAGCTGTGCGCAGCCACACAGTCCACACAAGGTCTCAGTCCTATACAATTCAGTGTCTGGCAGAATTTCCTGATTCACAGAATCCCTCCTCGATAGGGTCAGGCTGATGCAAGACTGGTGTGACAGGGCTGGTCTTGTGAGCAGCTCAGAGCAGAACTGAGTGACAGTGCTCCTACCAGTGCAATCTGGGGCACCACAGGGAAAAATAGGAACAATGATTTTGCTTTCTTATAGGGACACAGAGAGATACCATCTCTAAAAGCAGATATGCATATGGGGGTGTCCTTTGCAACAAGAGCGTACCCTTGCTACAAACATCCACTGTTAGCATCAAAATCCCAAGTAGGATATGCTTGATACTGAAGGCCAGGGAATTAATTACCATATCCCCTCCTTTTCATACGGGCAGAATCCCTACCCATCTGGGAGGGGAAAATGGAAGATCATAAATAGACTCCTTTATTCTCTTGCTCTTTGCTCACAGACTAAAACCACAAAGAAGGGGACAGTCTTCTATTAATGGTGAGCGGGATCATTGAGCCAGTCTTCTGCCCAAAGGCAGGGATGGGTCAGCAACACCCACTGGAGTGCAAGGCCCATTACTTCATGCAGAGAGGCCAGGGCATAAAGCTCTGACAAACGGAGAATGAAAAGTGCTTGGCAGGAACCAGGCTTCCTCCATGCTGCCCAGGTCACATATGCCAGACACTTAATGTGTAAAGACCTTTCTGGGGTCACAAGAAGGCACAGTTTCTATGGCCCATTCAGTACTACTTCAGTGCTGAGACAGCTTGCAGGGAGGCCAGGCCACACTAAGCACAGCCACCCCCTCTCTGCTCTCTGCCTGCTCCTTGTTTCCTCGTGCCTTCCTCCCCAGTGGGATGCATGTCCCTCCCTTTGCCCCTTCCTGCACTCTAATCTCACTCCCACAGCAGAATGCCTGCGTGCTAGTTCCCCACTGAGGGAACACAGATCAGCAATCAGATATCCTTCCAAGAGCCCCCCTTCATGGATGCCTCCCAAGATCCCATGGGGACTATCTACTCGATTGAGGCACTCCTTCGCACATGTTTTTACCTCACCGTGATTGCTCAGGAGCCAGAAACTTAGTGCCACCCACGTCTCTTGCATAAAGGAATAACAGTTCCCTTTGCTGTACTTCCCTCCTTGCTGTGTTTCTGATTATTTTGCCAGCTTAGGATGCCATTTGAAAGAAACCCCAGACAGCAAGAAGCATAAAGACATTCAGAAGTGAATGCCAAGCTCTGCTGTTCTTCTGTGAGCGTCTGGGGTGAGAGGGGAATTGTTCTTTCCTCATGAGTATGTCAGATGACCTAAGTTAAAAAACAAAGTGAAACAAAGAACAGGCAGAAAGGATTGCAGTATAAATAAACCAACAAATAAATGTCTCCTGCCAGCCCAGAGTTTCTTGGGCAGGCGGTGGTTTGATTGCTCATGATTTTTCCTCTGGCTATCAAATCCTTGATGCATTTTGAATGCTTGAAGCCTTGTTCCTCATGGCCTGAGTGAAGATGGTTGGCAAGGTATGCTCAGAGAGGTTTCCAGGTCAGTCAGGAAATCTTCCTGCAAAAGTCAGAGATATTTCTCCCCATGCACACATGGTACAAACGCTTGTGCTTTTAACCAGTGCATCCTTCCTTTGGTCCTCATTTGCCACCTGCTCATCTGTAGGCTGCCTTTACCCAGGCTGTCCTCCTGTTTTATCATGGGAAGTGAAAACTGTTCTAGCTGACAGTCTTTTCTCCCTATTCACACGGCCAAACGTGCTATCAGAGTTCAACTGGAAACTTGACAAGTGAAGTAGCAAATGTTGACATCTGTGTGCTCAAGATGTGTTTCCTGATGATGATCCCTTTTCCACATTTCTCAGTGCTCACACAGGAGACGAGTGCAAGCTCAGCGTTCTTTTCCTAAGCACTTCTCACCTACCTCCGCTCCAGAAAGGTGTCTTCCTCCCTGAAGGTTTAGGAAGCAGCTCTGTATTCATGAATTGAGGCTACTGAAGTGCCTAATGGTGCTGCAGCAGAAACAAAGTTTTCAGGTCCACCCACCTCTGCCCCTGCTTTCTGCTCTCCACACCAGGACGTGGAGGCATGGCCTTTGAGGTGCACTACCTGCCAGGTCACCCTGAGTGGGAGAGGAACTTCATCCAGAGTGCACCAGCCTGGGAACTGGGACAGCATTTTCTAACACAGCCTGCAGTTAGGGCAGTTCAAGTTCTCAGCAGAGGCACTTCTGAAATCCTAAACCCAAAGTGAGGGCTTCCAGCGCAGCTCCTTCCCCAGTAGCAAAAGCTGTTCTATCTGTAGATCCGAGGGGGAGCCTCTCTCAGGCTAGTTTTGCTTTTAAGCTGTTCTCACTGAGAGCATTCCTCAGAATGACAGATCCACATCTGTGCTTTTGCAACAACTCCTGTCCTTGAACCACAGCAGCTCACAGCTGCTGTCCCGAAGCTCAGGTTTGTATGCCAAGAGGGATGGATCTTCAGAGGCACCCGCACCCACTGTGGATTTCAACCTCTGTGCTGGCGCAGCAGGGAATGGAGATCACATCTAAGATGTTTCCTGTTTAACGAATGGTTAAAAGCACAGTGCCCACAAGGGAAGGGAGGCACGCCTCTCAGCCAGGGAATGGGAGCCAGTGCACAGAGTCAAAGTGGAGAGCTGTAGGATCACAGGGACTGCATCAGCTCCGTCCCTGCTCATTGCCGCCTCCAGGGCAGAGGGAGCTGATCGATGTGGCTACATCTGGGGGCATTTAGCATCCTCCAGTGGTGGAACAGGCAGGGTGCACAGTTGCTGCGGCTGCCAACAAGCTTCAGAACGATCACTGCCCGCTGCCACTGTTAAAACAAACACAAGGTGAGGTAAGAAAGAGACAGAAATCTCAACATCACGTCCAGTAGGTCAGGGCAGGAGAGGCATTTCAAGGAGAGCTGCCCCCTGCCTCGGGTATACACTAGGCAGCATCACTAGCCAGGTTTCTCAACCTTACAGCTGCAGGTTGGGGATACGGCCAAAGTGCCGTCTGTTCTATCTGCGCTGCAGAGTCCTAGCAGGGATGTTTTATTTATGAATTAGCAGAAGGTTTTGAGGGATTTTTTTCCCCAGTAAAATCATTATCTCAACCTCTTTGTTTGTTTCTAAAGAAGGTAAGATTTGAAGAACCTCGTTCAATCTGTCTAGAAGCTCTGAAATGGAGGTGAGTTTCCTTCCCTGTTTCCAAATATCTCAAGGCAGCAGGAGTCCTAAGTGAGCTCTTCTCTCTCCGATAGCTGTAAATACATGCTAGCAAAAAGAATAAGTAAGTTTCACAACACCAGGCTTGAACGGTAGTTTTCAGGGCTTTAGCAAAGAAAAGATACAGAGCAAAATTAACTCCCACCTCCTACCCTCGGGAGCCACAGTCTGTTTTCCGAGGGAGTCTGGTTTTGAATCAGTTTTCAAAGGTGTA
This sequence comes from Gallus gallus, assembly GCF_016699485.2. Classification (NCBI taxonomy): domain Eukaryota; kingdom Metazoa; phylum Chordata; class Aves; order Galliformes; family Phasianidae; genus Gallus; species Gallus gallus. The sequence goes on from NC_052532.1 coordinate 80,700,417, forward strand.
TATTGGGAGAGGTTTTGGATCCCACCCAAGGTGCTCAATCCCAACACACCTCAGATCGGCCCTAATGGTTCTCGGGGCAGAAAAATCAGAACTCTATCGCAAAGAAAAGAAAATTATTTTTTAAAAAACGTTGAGCACTCCTTTTTCATTTTATTCTCAAGAAAAGGCAGACTGTGCCACACGCCTTATTTTCCCCTCTCTGTAGATCTGCTCTGATGGAGTATTCTCCCCATGACTCACAAACACTGCCATGGTTCAGCTAGATTCAGCCAAGGGCGGCGGGGATGCAGGCGAAGAAGAAAGCAGGCTCCAGCTGGGACAAAATAACCACTATTTATGCAGTACCTGCTGAAGCCTGATCTTTGCAGTTTACATAATCAGCAGATCCCTTCACAATGCATCTGTGGCAACCCAGAGAGCAGGAACGCGTGCCAAGAAGCGATGTAAGTGGTCTAACTGGTGATTAATAGAGCACCAAAACCCACAAGCACCAAAGCCTGGCTCACGTCCACAGGCATGCAAGGGGAAAGGGGCTTCTGAAGGGTCTAGGACTTACCTGGCCTGATCTGATCCTCAATGAGGACAAACTCCCAGGATAAAGACAGAAACATTCTCCCCATTGCATCTAACAACAGAACATTCTCAGGGGGTGAATTATACCTCTTCTCTTTTCTCAGCACTAGCTCATCTAGATTATGTCTGTCAGGCTTCTGAAGCTCAGCAGCCCTGATAGTAAGAACCTCCAAAATTCAGTATAGCTGTTAGCAGAGGTGTCAATTTAAAACTTTACAGGGGGCGTGGGTGTGGAAGCTGATGATTTTGATTGACTGACTGCTCTCAGCTGTATCCACTAAGCTTCTCAAGGCAACACATTTACTTTGCAGGTGTCTCCTGGAGTAGATGCTTCCTGCTCACCTGGGTCAAACAGCTGGCCCCCAGGGAAAATGATGGTGCAGAAAGGGTTGTGGGCACGTTCTCAACTAATGCAAATGGTAAAGCTCCTTCAAAATACACAGAGCTGCCTCAGCACGGATTCTGGCTTGAAGACACAGGAGAGAATGGCTCTGGAAAAGGCGTGTTGGTAAATGAGTGGCAGTGTCTAGATCTCCCAGACCAGTCAGTTCCCTTTCTTGCAACATATGACCTACAGAGAGCCATTCTCATGAGCATCTAGAGTAGGTCCTTGGTGTTTTTTATGGAGAATGGCTAAATGTTTGGCCGGGGAGATGGGGTGAGGACAATATCAGAGAGATACATAAATGCTGCATTCATTAAAGCATCATATCCACTCTATGCATCTGTTACAAAGCAGTTACCCCCTCCCTCCTCCAGCAAGTAGGCGAGAATAGGTAAGTAGCCTCCTCTGTCTGAGTGCTGTTAAGCCTGCTCATCCTTTACAGAGTTAACTGGAGTCCTTATGAGCTGAGCTTGGACAATTGCAGCTTTAGTCTACTGCAAACCCAGCATGGCTGGATCTGTAAAATGAACCCATTGCTGGTAATGGATCACACAGAAGTAAAGTTAAGAGAGGTGCTGCTGCCTAAGCATAGGTCTAGCATAATCTTACATTTGCTAGGATATCTGAGATTTTTATGAAAAACTAGCAGATATGATAGAGTTTGTGCCCTACGGGAAGGTCAGGTAGGGTGCCCCGGGGTCCCTGTGGTGGCACTAGGTTCTGCAGTTAGGCAGCTGACTCCCACGTCTGCTGTCAGCTGCTGGATGCACAGTCCTGGGATTGCTTTGCCCCTTGTATGGCTGTCACTTGGAACAAGATGGGATAATGTGGAAATGCTGTATGCAGCTACAAACAATGCGCACAGCACATTAGTGCAGAAATTGACACATGCACAATTGCCCATATAAAAGCAGTCAGTTTTGCCTCCCCTGGTACAGCTCAGATGAATATTGGGGTCAGGACTGAAAGCAGCCCTAGAATATCTTCCAAAGTAGGAGTAAATCATTCAGCACCCTCTACCTGGCCACAAGTACAAATCATTGTAGAAAGAGCTCGGTCCTCCTAAGTTGGCTATCTTTGTTCTTTTGGAACATTTGGGGTAGGGATCTGCCAACAGCAGACATTAAGATCAGAAGGTATGACAGCTGACAGAGGAGGTCATGGCTCCTCTGAAGCCCATCCTTCATCACTCACTGTTTCTCAGAACACATCACTGAACTCTTATACATTCCTACCCTCACCTACTGAGGATGCTCTGTGGACTATGTGGGCAATTTTAGTGCCTTCACTGTTTTTCCTCGACAGCAGATGTATTCCTAGCTCTGGTAATGTTGATAACGAGTTCCTCAGATCGTGACAGTCTGCATAGGTTCCTGTTTTGAGATGGTCTCAGTGTTTCACCACCAGCATTTGGATGTTGTGTTGAGGGACACGGTTTAGCGAGAACCATTGGTGAAGGGCGAACGAATGGTTGGACTGGATGATCCTGTGGGTCTCTTCCAACCTTAGCGATTCTATAATTCTATGATTCTAATTCTTCCCTGCAGCATCCACACCACAACAGTTCATGTCAGATAGAAGCTGAATGTGGATAGATGGAGCACTGCAGAGGTGGTGAGGCTGGTGGGGCAATGATCTCTTTCCACTCACTGCAGAGTTACTTCCCCACAAAAGGAAGTTTGGACCTGGCAGGAACTGGGGAGCAAGGAATGTGGCCTACTGCTGCTGAGAGAAACCATGAGATTCTTCAGTTGTTTTTCTCTCTGCCTGTATGCAAGCCAAGCTTCTGTGGGGACTGCATGGAGGCTTAAATGCATACAGAATGCAGACAGACAGTAAAGATGAGGACCCACTTCTTGTGCAAAGGGTGGCATGATAAGGGAGATATCGGGGCTACTGTATATGCAGTCTTGAAAGAAATAATAACAAAAATAAGGAAACATGTACAGACTATTTGCCTTTCCAAAACCAAGAAAGACAAGGGTACTCACACTGGGGAGCTGTCTCTCTGCTTACACCTCCACCCTGGGGTCTGTAAATCCGCGCTTGCCTTCATTAACCAGAGTGGGCCTCTCAGTTCTTGTGTGCCAAACCAACACCTAAAGAGAACCAAAAATTGTTCAGGGCTCTGATGCGTGAGAGCAGGAATCAAGACAGGGCCTGGGGGAGTCTTTACAGGTATATGAGACACTGACAGGGGAAAGAGAGCATTTTGGACCAAAACCCCAGTCAACCCTCTCCCAGTCCTCAGTTTTAAAGAAAAGATCTGGGCACGAATTGCATGGAAGAGGTTCTTTATTAGAGTGCACGGCTTTAGCTGTTCCTCAGCACTCACATAGCCTCTCATCTGCATAGCATTTGGCAGGCCATGCCTGTCTGGCACCGTTCGGAGCTGAGGTGTGCTGGCACAGAGCAGGGAAAGATGAATAGGGCATGGCAGGAGGCCATGAGAGCCGCCAGGATCTAGAAAGGGAGATACATTTTCCAGGTCTCTTATCCTGCTCACCTTTGTGCAGTTGGCTGCTTTGGGCTCCAGCCCATCCATAGTCACTAAATCCTTCAGCAGACTGGTTTCCTGGTAACCTCCTTTAACTCCCTCCAGCTTGAAACTGGCTTGAGGCTTCTCCAAGATCAGCTTGATGCTGATAGCAAATCCAGCCATATCAATAGCAAAGGGCCGATTAGGGTCAAAGACGGTTTTCCATCCCACCACTTTCCCAGCTGGGCTCACTTTTGGGGATTCGTACCGCAGCCCCCCAACGAACGCCACTGGCCAGACTGACACCCTCCTTGTGTAGCGCATCTGTGTGGCAGAAGGAAACAGTGCTGTGAGAATGCAACTCTACGAAGCTCTTCCCAGCCCATTAGTATGCCATCCTCTGTTTTCTTTGGCACCTGCCCTTCCTTGTTGACTTCCTCTGCAATTGCATAGCTCTAGGCAGCGCAAACTCTTGTTCACTCTTGTGCTGTTTGAAGAGCTACAAAGCAAAGCTGCAAGGCTCTGTTTTAGCACCTCCCTCTCTGAGCAGCGGACTCGATGTTTTCCAGTGTCCATGTTTGGTCCCTCAGAAGAGGGGAAATGGTTTCAAACTAAAAAAAGGGAGATTGAGACTGAATTTAAGAAAAAAGCTTTCTAAGATCAGAGTAGTGAAGCACCAGAACAGGTTGCCCAGAGATATGGTGGATGCCCTGTCCCTGGAGACATTCAAAGTCAGGCTGAAAGTGGCTCTGAGCAATCTGATCTGTTCATTGCCAGGAGTTGGACTAAATGACCATTCAGGGTCCATCCAACTCAAATGATTCTACAATTCTGTAAGAGGGAAAAACTGTGATTTTCTGATTTCATCTGAACTTCTATCATTTTTTGTAAGTAGCTCCACTCACTCCACCCTCATCCAAGTAATCTCCCTCCCTTCCTGATGCACCTTTGTCCTCCTTTACTGCAGCTTTCCCTCACCCTCACTCTTCCATCCACAGCTGCTTCTTAGAAGAGCAACTGAAATTACTGAAATTGCCATACAAAGGACTTGGAAATAAATAAAAAAGGATGAGCTTAGCAGCCACCTAAAAAATTCTGAAAACTGGAAATGTGTTCTGAGGCATAACACGGTATTTTGACTGGCGTAGAACAGCCTGGCTTAATTTGGTGACAAGGGAGTTTAGTGAATAATCATTTTTGCAAGTTTGTGATAGACTTGGCATCTCACAAAAGCCAGGTTTCCAACAAAAGTCTGGGCAAGCTTCTATGATCCCAGGGGCACAGCTCTGCTGTGGTGGCTGGAACTCAGAAGGACAGGAAAGGACAAAAAGTCTATTAGAAAGCCAGTAAACTGTTCCAGTACCCCCTGCTCATCACACCCCTACCACAGCACAGATTTATGCTTTGCCAGAAGTTTATCATTGGTGCTTATTTAAATCAAGTCAGCTCCCCCTGAGGAGAGGTACATATTCTGGGGTATATATACTCTGGTCTCTATGGAAACAAACCTGGCAAAAGGAGGCTGTGGTTGTGTGAGCAGCTACTCACATCTGCAGCCTCCGCCATGGCAGATGCGCTCTTTGCTCTTTCAGCCCTTCAGAGGGTGGCTACTGCGTCAGCATAACTGTGGGTTTGTAGGCTTATATCTGCCCTATACCCAGCTCCCACAGAGTGCCAGGAGAGAAGGGCTCCAGGCAGCTTGCCACAGATCATATCTCCCAGTTAATGACTAAAGTCCAAACGGTAGCCCCTGTCTCAAAGGTCTTAGAGGCCTACAACCTACAGGAGGTAGTTCCTGTCCTGAAGAGGCTTTTGCATTTGTATTCTGTTTTTCTGTCCCATGTAATTTTACGGCTCTTACCTCTTCAAACAGCTCCAGGCTGTAAGTGTTATCATCATCAGCAAAATACACTACCCCTTCTGGTGGTGCTGTGTTGCTGAAGCTGTCCCTCAGCCAGTGCAGCCCCAGGTTCCTCTGCAGCGTCCCCCGTGGGGTGTGGGATGGGATCCAGGACAGCCCCAGCTTCAGGCTCTTGGGCGTCTCCACATTGAGGTGGGTGAAATTGAGGCCTGCCTTCTCCAGCAGGTTGGACACTAGGTTGGTCCTTCGGGGTGAGTCCTCCACCACCACCCAGTGCAGGTTCTGTACGTGCAGGAAGGTGTTGGCCAGCCGGGTCAGCTCAGCTTTTTGTACCGGCCGAGTGTAGGTAGGGGTGATAACGAATATGGTCGGCAGGGTGTCTGACCATGGGGGAGGCCTGGAGTACACATAATTCTGGATGACTTTAGGCGTTGCCCCTATGCTCTGCTGCTGCCGAATGCATGATGGAAAGCCTTCTTCTCTCAGTGCAGATGTACCATTGAGGAGAGCTTTAGAGGTCACGTTCTCATCTGTGTCTTCTGAGACAAAGGAAGGAAGGAAGGAGAAAGACATTAGAGAACTGAGTGCTGCAGAGCTGCATCCTCTCCAGGGGATGCTGAGGACTTATCTTTCTGAACTAAGTGCTCAGCACATCAACCTTCTCTCTCTAAAGCTAACCTAAGGAGCATGTTTAACATACTTGAAGGAAAAATTTGGGTGCATACTGCAGGCAAGTTTGTCTGGTCCCACGAGAGTGAGTCTTCTATGGAGGGCTCACACCAACAATTGTCACAATCACAAGCACACTGACAGCAGAGCTCTTGCACTTACTTCTCAGCAGGCTGAGGTAGCGGGTGGTTGGGTACTGGTGCCACAAGGTTAGGAGAAGAGCCCATGGCAAGACAATCAGGAGCGTAGTAAGCAGGTTTCGTCTCCTCAGCATGCTGCAGAGAGCTTCCAATGCCCAGGCATCTCTCTACCTTTCAGAACAGAGGAAAGAGTAAGAACTCTGAACTACCAGTGATAAAAAAAACAACACTAGGAGACTTAAGTCTACAGGCCAAATAACAGACAACGATCAGTTTGCTTGGAGAGATGCATGATAAATGTTGGGTCCCGATCCAGCAAAGTATTCACCTAAGTTTAGGTTTACAAGGAGCCCCTTTAAAGTTACAGGCCTAAACCATCATCCAGTTACCCTGGCCAATTCCTGTGCTACTGAACAGTAGTTATTTATCTGTTCATGTTGCTGTAAAGCACCTCCTGCTGCCCTACAATGAACCCACTGTCCTTGACTTAGAGTTCACCTTGTAGAATCTGAGACCAGAAAGGACTGTTACTTGCTCCCTTTCCAGGGAGGTGAGCATTTAATATGCTTGTCTTGTAGGCTTTTTAAAAGCTATGTGCAAGACTTGCATTCCTGCATGAGCAAGTGGGCAGAAACAGAAAATGTCAAGACGCCCAGCATCTCTTTCAGACCTGCAGTTTTAATTCATCCTCCGTATACAGATGCATTGCTGCAATCGATGATGCACATTATCACACACTAAGTTTTGCCTCAGTCATTTCACAGAGCTGGTGATGCTTTCTGCAAGTTTAATTATTCCACATCCCTTTCTACCCGTCGTTTGCTGTATTTGGCCACTAATGAACTTAGTTTAAATTACAGACTTCAGAATAATTTCTTTCTTGGTATTTCCGTAATGCACATGACTAAGAGACCTGAGGAATCAAAACAGTTAACATTTGTTCTCAAAGCTCCTTCTATAGGGTGAGAGAAACTAAAGGGAAATAAAGAGAAATTAAGGACAAAAATATCAGGAATAAGTAACAAGAGGTGGCTAATTTATAGACAGCTCGAGCTACAGTAGCCCTGTGCTTGATTGTTCACTGTAGTTGAGCACCTTCTGCTCCCACTAAGTCAATAAGACTAATGAGAAGTCAGTCTGCCTGGAAATGAGATCTGTGGCTGCTTGAGGTAGGCATGCCTTCAACAAAGCACCCAACATTAATGATTAGTTTGAAAAATACAGACTGAAGTACTTCCTGCAAGCTATTTGTTCAGGGATATAACTCAGTATTGTGTGAAGTCAGGAGGTGGTGAGGACCCAGTCCTGGCTCTCCTGTTTGCAAGAGCCTTAACAGCTTGTGTATGGTCATAAGAGCATGAGATCCCAGGGATGACTTCTGGAAGGCCAGCATCAAATGTGCTCACTTAGTGCTTATGGTGCCTTCTGTATTGACTCTGGCACAGTCGAGAAGGAACATTCTCCTCCAACTTCGAGCTTCTGCTTTAGTCCCTCTGTCAGTGCAAAATCTCCCACACACCTGAAACCAAAGCAGTGTTTCAGAAAGAGGGATCCACTTCTACTGCTGCAAAACAGTGGAAGCACTGAACAGTGCAGAGCAAAGTCACTCGTTGCCACCTGAAGACTTTTTGTTTTCTCTCTAGGCAGGTTGCCTGATGTTTGATTGAGATATGCTATTGCTGGATTGTCTTCCTCTCTCCTTCTTGGTAACATCTGTAATCATTTTCCTCTAGGATTCCTTTCTAATGCCAAATACTCCTCCTGGTGGACTTCCTTCCTATCACAGCGATGCTCACTAAGAGGCTGAAGGGAGTATAAAACTTCCATTCGTCTCCTGCAGAGAGATTTCTTTTGAGAAACGGCAGTCACACAGCCTGGGAACTGGAGAGCTACTGTGTGGCACAGCTCACCAGGCCCTCTTGCTCTCCTAGGCCAAACGCAATTCGAGGGAGAAGGGCTATGGAATTATATTCATACAAACCAAGGAAAGGAGGTTCAAAAGGGTTGGCTTTAAATTCCAGTTCTGTAGTAGGCTTCCAAGGTGTACTGAGGGCCAGTTATCTAAAACCAAACTCTTCGAAGAGATACAGCACATGGAATGCAAAGGAAGTTCCTTGCCCTGCATCTAGGCTCAGCCTAGGGGATGGACTGCCTTTAGAGAACCGTGTGAGAAGAAACACAACCACCAGGGATAATCCTTAATGCTCCTCACTGTGCATTCAGGGAACACTGTGGTGGCTCTTCATCTATTTTCAAGCTATGGAAAGCAGACTGGGGTGCACAGAAATGCCACCAAAGAAATCCAGGCCCTAACAGACAAGGAGGGCTCTGCGCTACCTCAGAATGGCAGCAGACGAGTAGGTCCACCCTGGCTCCTCACTTCCTCTGGGATGCCTACAATTACAGATGGCCCCACATTAGATCATGCAGCCACCATTTCTTCCCTTTGATAAAAGGCCTTAATTAAATAGGCACAGTTTCTGTGCAGCTCAGGTCATTCCTGGAGGGAAGAAGAGGCAGTGGCGGTGGCAGCTGCGTTACTAAGAGAGCATAGAGGAGAGCAGACTCCCTTTCTAGTTCTTTCTCCTCCTCCTCACATCCAGCCCCGTTCATGCTTCCCAAATGCTGCAAACAAGCAGAGACGCTGCCTGTGTGTGCAATTCCCCTGGTGCTCCTATTTATTTCTACGTGCACCTTCTCTCAATTGCTTTTCTGCAGTATGCAGCGCTGAAGAAGTTAAGCCTCACACAAAGCACCGGGTCCCTTGTGAACCTCACAGGGGAGTCTGACTTTAATCGCGTTTGCAGAAAATCCACCTTGGGATATGATATTTTCTCTCTAAGATCTTACCTCCTCTCCCCTCCCGCCGCCGCCTGCATCCATCATGCTTATGCTCTTCTCTGTTCCTTTACGTGTTTTTCATCTTTCTTTTCTCAGTCTTTAAGAGTTTTTCTTCTTCCCCGTTTCCAGGACTACAAGAATGCCCTGCCTACTGATACTTCTAGCCTTTGCCTTCTCTCCATCCCCGCACAAAGATCTCTTGCATTTGTTCCCCCCACGTGGAATATTTCCCTCAAAGTGCCCGTTAAAGCATCAGCCCATCCTTTTGAAAACACAGCATCAAAACCCAGCCACATGCCAATGCCTCCGGGTAGCTTGCTGATGGCCCCAGTGGGGCTTCCGGAGGTTTACTGCACATATTTTTACCTACATTTTATAATTAAAAACAAAGTCCCCTAAGTGGCTCAGATTAATTGCACGCCTGGCTGGCAGGCATTACCCTGTGTTTTCTTGGCACAACCAGCCACTTTCCTTCTGTCTTTAAACCCATTCAGAGCAGATCCCATTAAATGAGGCTCAAGACCACAAGAAAAATCCGTGATCGCCTAAACCAATCTCCAGCAATCATCTCGTAATTCCCGGCTTTAAGCTGTAGAGGGCAGGGACTGTCTCTTAATGCGCTCGCACAGTCCTGCGCTGATCCCAGCAGGAGCCTTCGGATGCGCCTGCAGTACAAATATTATTGATTGTAGTCTCTTGCTGGCTCTTCTCCTTCCTTGCTATTTCCCCTGTCCTGCCTATTCCCCTTTCTCCTCTCTCTTCTTTTTAAACTAGTGTCTCCTGCAGCCCTTGTTTGTGTTACACACCTGTAATAACGTTAGCTGGATGTTTGATGGATGCCTTCAATATGCTGCCTGTAGCCTTCTTGAGCTGTTTTCCAATTACACATCCCTCTTCTTAATTTCATCCATCAATCTTTTGTTCTCCGATAAAAATAAACACATACACACAGAGCACAAAGCTGAGCATGATAGGGACAAAATGTTTCTGGTGCTACTCTTGGCTCACGCTGTTTTGTCAGATTTCTCAATTCCCGGGACACAACAGCATCCAATCTCCGTTTAAGCCCATGTGCTGATGTAGGTGGAATTAATCTGAAAGGACTGGGGAGAGAGCAAAGAGAGAAGCACACGGAAGAGCCCAGCCCAAGCTCAGATTCCCCAGCCTGGTCTGAAGAGCACGATCTGACTGAGGCTCGAAGCATCACACATGACCAGTCCCTCTGTCAGCATCACATGGAGCTTGGGAACTCAGAGGTTTCAGTTCTGCTCCCTGCCTGCCCGACTCTGCATGAGAATTACACCCTTCAAAGAGTTATCTGCCCAAGAAAGATGATTTCTGCAGCCTCTGGTTCAGGGTAGCCAGTCTGTATGACCGAGGCTTGCAGCCCCTGAACGCTGGACCAGCCCCAGTCCCACTTAAGGGAGCGTATAAACAGGAGGGGGAACGGCTGTTTACGAGGGTGGATAGTGATAGGACAAGGGGGAATGGTTTTAAACTGAGACAGGAGAGGTTTAGGTTGGATATTAGGAAGAAGTTTTTCACACAGAGGGTGGTGTCACACTGGGACAGGTTGCCCAAGGAGGTTGTGGATGCCCCATCCCCGGAGGCATTCAAGGCCAGGCTGGATGTGGCTCTGGGCAGCCTGGTCTGGTGGTTGGCGCCCCTGCACATAGCAGGGGGGTTGAAACTCGATGGTCATTGTGGTCCTTTTCAACCCAGGCCATTCTATGATTCTATGATTCAGTCCCAGGACTATCTGGCTGCAGTGTGAGACACAGGCTCTGTGCTATTTTCCAAACTTCACAGCTCCAACTGTCCCTAGGAACATTCAGCCAAGCAGCCTAGAGCCTTTTTTAGGCAAGCACCCAAAGCAAACTAGCTGCAGCTGTTTGCAGCCCTCCCTGCGCACCCCAGGAAGAATGAACAGAAAAGGATGGGGATGTGGGAAGCAGAGAGGGGCAGAACTGGAGCAGAGCAGCCCGCAGGGTGCAGATGCCTCCTCATTTCATGCGTCAAAACTGTCAACGGGGTTTTGAGTTTGTTTTGCCTGTGTTTTGCTGCCTCTCCCGATCAGCCCCTAGCCACCTTGAGGAAGTCCATGCAGATTTCATGAGTTCCCTAACTCCCGGTGTGGGAGATGTGATGCTGAAGGCAGAGCGGGGAGCTTTCAATTATTAATGAGAGCGACCTCTCTTTAAACAAGGAATGCATAATTCATGGCGGAGCCGGTATTTGTGGTGATCAGCAATGGCTCTGCCTGTGCTTTGCTGAAATCCACAGGAAGCCGCCGTCCCCTCTCCCGCAGTCCCTCGGGTCCATCAGAGCCTTCAGCTGAAACTTCAATACTGCTTCAAATCGCGACAAGCGAGGATGCTGCACCGGGCATCCTCCTGCCTGTTAAAGATGTGCTCAATAAAGTGGGAGGATGGATCCAGGGAAGCACGGAGGTGGGCGGAATGGGTTATTGCTCTGGGATAAGCGGGGGTAATTACTGCACAAGCACAGCCACCACAGGACATTTCTCAGCAGTGGGACTACGGCCCGGAGACAGGTCTGCAGGCACGGCATCGGTGCTGGGCAGAAAGGACAGATCTGAAAGACAGCATCTACGGGCTCACACCAGCAGCATTTCTTGCGGAAACAAGGGGAGAAGGGAGGTTTGGCTTTCTGCTCAGGAGGTGGCATTTTCTCCCTTAACCTTCACTGGAACTGAGTGACTGAAAAGCAAAGAAGAGACAAAACCAAAGGAGAGACGAACCCCAGAGAACCGCAGGTAACAAAACAACACAGGGAAGGATGGCCGGGTCCTTTCCCGAGGCAGGATGACCAGAGCTACCAGCAGCTGGGGGATTTCGAGGCTTGAGCTCATCTCTCAGCATGCAGGCTCACGCAGGGACAACTTCCCAGGGAAAGTGAGTCACTCCTGGTGAAACAGCAGCCCTTCCCACGCCCCCGCATCTTCCTCAGATGCAGCACAAAGCTTTGTCGTGCCCTCGCCAACTCCAATCCCTTTGCTATATGGGACTGCAGTTAATTCAGCCCAGAAGCCGGACTCATAGTTGGGGAACATAATGTGTATCCCCCTTTCCCTCCACTGCCTGCGTGAATCCAAATCAAGCATCTCCCTCCTGCCCTGGAGCCATCAGGCCTGCAGACAGTGCAGCTCCTTAGGGCACAGAGCATTGCCCTTGTCCCTTACCCCAGGGCTTGTCTCTAAGCCACACGGTCACGCTTTATATCGACTTTTGTTCCAAAGTTAAGACAAGCAGAAAGCAACAACAACAACAACAATGAAGAAAAGAAACTCTGAGGAAGATAATTAAATCTGCTGGAGAGGTCCCATGGGAGCCAAGACATTGGAGACAGCTCGGTCTGTTGTCCCCAGGTAGATGAAGGGTATCCAGGCACTATCTGGGCTATCAGCAGGAAAAGAGATAACCCAGTTCTGATATAGACTAGACCTTGAACTTGTCTGCTAAGCTCAGCTATGCAGGGAGCCTTAAAGCGCCTAAGAAAGGAGGTCTAAAACAGGTTATTTTTAATCAGCCTGGACCCAAATGTCCTTCACAATCAGCCCATACAACCCTCGGCTGCCTTCCCCGAGTGTCGGCGAGGGAAATCAACCCAGTTCCGATTTCCCTGCGTCTGTGCCACTTGTTCCCAAGCAGAACCATAATCCAGGGGTGCCAGAAATACCCAGGGTAAGATTGGCAGCTCGGGCCCAAACAGAAGCAGGAAGAGCAGATGTCTCCTGGGGAAGCCAGCTCCCTCCGGAGAGCCCTATCTGCGTGGATCTATCCTTTCCTGAAAGGAGCTCGTGTATTTACACTGCGACTTCTCTCCCCTGCTGCCAAGCACTGGCAGAACCGAGCTCTTTTTTAGGCACGGATGGCTGTCATAGAAAAACTATTCCCAATGTACTGGCGTCGTTTATACCAATACCTACATCGTTAAAAAGAGAAAGGAAAAGAGAAAGAAAAAGCTTTCTTTTTTTCCGATGAGGCAAAATAATTCCAGGGGAGTAAAACCAATAGCGAATTGCTCCGAAGTGTGCATTTCAACCTGAGCTTTCCCTACTGCGTTAACAACGGATGCCTGTTCGCTGGGAGTGGGAGCTGTCATTCTACAGGTTCCTTACAAAAGCAGAAAGGAAAAAAAAAACCACGGGGTTTGCTTCCAGAGCTTTTTCAAAGATGGAAAGGAATTATTTTCTTCAGAGAAAAGGGCATGTTTGAAAGATAATCGCATTTCACAGGTGCTTGTTTGGGGAGGAAAAAAAAATATCGCCTTCATCACGAGCTCCTTGTAAGGATAGGGGGCCCAAAGGCCAACGCTGCTCCTCTGGTAGCAGCCAGGATGCAGACGGGCTTTGATCTTAGCTGTGTGTCAATACGACATCAAATGCAGACCTCCAGAGGAACGCACGATCACTAATGCATGCTCTCGATTGATTCAGACAGCTCGTTTTCCCCCTGCTTTCAAAGGCAACGTTGAAATGCTCTTCCCTGCCGGACTTCCCAGCTGCTCCCAGGGAGGGCAAAGGAAACCGGAGGAGAAGCCGCTCTGGCTGAAGTTGTACTGCAGATGAGTGGAGCAGCCTTTGTGCCACTTAAAACACGCTGGAGATGTCTGCCGTCTTCCTCAAACTGGTGGGAATACTGGCATTTTAATGCTCGTATGCGTGCACGCTGAAGAATCAGCGGCTTTCCTTTGTGCTCAGAAACAACCGCAGGCAGATGATGTGTGCAGTGCACCTGCAGCAATCCCTCAGTTTTTATTTGGGGTTGCTAGCTGGATTACACAACCAATGAAATCATCATGAAAACAGCGTGCTGCTGTGCTGGTCACCCTGTAGATGACAGAGTCATAAGCACAGAATGGCTTGGGTTGGAAGGAACCCTAAAGCCCATCCAGCTCCAACCCCCTGCCATGGTCAGGGCTGCCATCCACCAGATCAGGCTGCCCAGGGCCCCATCCAGCTTGGTGCTGAATGCTCCCATGGATGGGGTATCCACAACCTCTCTGGGCAATCTGTTCCAGTGCCTCATCACCCTTTGAGTAAAGGATTTCTTCCTAACATCCAATCTAAATCACCCTTCTTTTAGCTTAAACCCACTCCCCCTTGCCCCATCACTATCAGACTATGTAAAAAGTCAGTCTCCTTCCTATTTGTAAGCTCCCTTCAAGTACTGGAAGGCTTCAGTGAGGTCTCCCCTGAGCCTTCTCCAAGATAAACAACCCCAGTTCTCTCAACCTTTCTTCATAAGAGAGGTGCTCCAGCCCTCTGATCACCTTTGAGACCCTCCTCTGAACCCGCTCCAACAGCTCCACATCCTTCCAATGCTGGGGCCCCAGACCTGGATGCAGTACACAAGATGGGGACTCGTGAGAGCAGAATAGAGAGGGACAATCGCTTCCCTCTCCCTGCTGGCCACTCTTCTTTTGATGCAACACAGGATACAGTTGGCTCTCCGGGCCAGTGCTGGCTCACATCGAGCTTCTTGTCCACCAGAACCCCAAGTTCCTTCCCATAGGACAATGTGGAATGGATGAAAACCAGCATTCGTGCATTACCACCAGAATGGGTGGGCACTACTGAAGTTAGGGGTAGAACAAGAAGAGCGGGGCTTTGGTCTTCTTGATGGACATTTCTGCTGTTGAGGCTCTCTGAGCCACGTGAAATATGCCAGCTCCATATCTAGCGGAGATGGCCCAAAATGCTAATTTTGGTATTTTCCTCCGAATAAATCTTCAGCAGTCATTAGATCTGCCACTTGCTGCGTGGCATCCAAGTGTTGTGCCGATGCTTTTAAAAACAAATGGAGAACGAAGAAATAAAGTGGCACCTAGAGAATTCTTTTGCAATAGATACACGTTATGGTCCACTGCTTGATTTGTACTTTAAATGTCACAGCTGATCTGTACAGCTTGGGTTCGATTAAAAGGAAGACCAGGATGAAAAACAGAGAGAAAGTTGCAGGGTTTGTCCTCTGCCTTTCGTGGCTGAAATGAAAGGAAGAAAGGGAGTGAAGGGAAGAAGTGGCAGGAAGGTGATGGCTGGCATCCTGTTGAGGTGTTCTGCTGTCCTTCACTGTCCTAACAGAGGGGCTATTGCCACTGGACCATAATTGGGTGCCAGGGCATATGAGATCAAGGGATCCATATGCGACTGATACTTTGTGCTTTGGCGAATGCCACCAGACCAGTCGGGACAACAGTCAGAATATCTGGATTATGCACCAGCTGCTAGAAAGTCACCTCATGTCTTGATGTAAAGGAGTCTTTCTTTGTGCAAAGCATGTGGAAAAGCAGCTAAGCAGTGGATGCACGCTGATGAGCAGATGGAGCTGAGGAACAGCAAAAGCCAAATACCCCTATCTGACAGAAATCCAATCCTTCCAGAAAAAAAAAAGGTGCGGGTTTCGGTTTATGTTTTCCCATGTTGTGCATCAATGAAACGAAAGAGATTAGTCTGTTGGGAAGTTGAAGGCTGCTAGGGAACTGAGGAGTGACAATCTCACACCACCAGAGACAAACTCTGCTCTCTCTTAGAGCGTGTAGGGCTTGCGCTCTCTCTCTGTTGTGTTTCTCACCTCCAAGTGAAAGCAACCTGGTTTGGAGGTGATGTCTGCTTGTGCTATCTCCAAACCTTCTCTTGGGAGGGAGGTTGGCCTATGCTACGTGTACCTCTGAGCTTATCTGTGCATCCGTATATTTCAGGCCCGGATGCAATGAGGAGCTGGCACTACCCTCTGAGATAGCAAGATGTTTGCTCTCTCTGTCCCTTCAGCTTGGAGCTTGATCTTTGCACAAATACCAGCAAGAAAACACTAGGAAGTGCCTCTCCTCAGCTCTTACATCTCTGCACTTGGATGCTGGTGAAATGCCCTCCTTCCCAGCTTCCTTCTGCCTTAGGCAGAAAATCTGAGGAGCAGATACTTCTGGCTGGTGGGGAGAGGTGAACTTGACATTTTTGGAGCCCGTCTTGGAGCACACTTCAAAGGCAGATCAGTCTGCCCTAAAACATCAGGCCAGATAAAAAGTAGCCTCTCTCTGTCAGAAATGGGTTGCTGCTGTAAGTCTCAGAGGTGGAGTCGAATCTCTCCGCGGGTGAATCTGCCTCTCTTTGTGCTGGAGGAGGAACTGCCCTCTAGTTATCTAAAAGCTTGCTGAGCGTCGGGTCAGTGAGCAGGCTCCCTGTGGAGAGCAGTGCTGCTAGCTGTGGCACTGCACCACCAGAAACTGGATCTCCAGAAGCTCAGGAACGGCTTAAAACAGGGGTGCCAACCATACACTTCTGCTCCCAGAGCGCACTTCTGGTTGCTTTTCACAATTGCCTTCCTCAGCTGGATGTGAGTGGAGAACAGTCTTTTCTTCCTGCAGTGAAGAGACTTTACTCCAGCTTACTAACTCTCTCCTCGCAGAGGGATGCTGGGTGTTACCCCAACTGAGCCAACCCAAGGAACTGGCCTCCTGGTCTTGCCGTTGTAACTAATTTCTAGGCCATGTGTGTTTGTCATCTGATGCTTAGGTCAGGACCCATGCTGGGCTCAGGAGAGAACTAGCTAGTATCAGATTTTAGCTGTATGCTAAGTGGTGTGCACGAGGGAGTACAAAAGAGCAGAAATCACATCTACTGACTATTCTGCACCACTGCTTAACAGCTACAGGGCTTGGTTTGGCTTCTAGAGAGCTATAATCCCAGTGTGGCTTGGCTTGCTGGGCTTTGAACAAAACTTGCTGATGGCAGCTTATCTAATGCTAAATGGGATCTCCTGAGTAGACATCAGTAGGAGGGTTACGGGGGCCCTCTGCAGCAATCCCAGAAGAGGCTTTTGGTGGGATGCTACCCTTGTCTAGCAGGGTTGCAACGTTGCAACTGGGAATGTGAATGGGGAGACAGGTCCTCACATGTGAGCAGTACGGGATTTGTTATCAAAATGGGAGACAAGAGAAGAGAGCGCCACCCCCCTAGGCTTTTCAAGGTCTACTTTCAGGAGCAACTTTTAACTACCTTTTCCCAAAGAATCCTTGGGGGTAGCCTATATTCACCCCCAGAAGTCTTTTCAGTGCAGAGGTCAGTAGCGATGAGCAGATCTTAACGATGCAACCTTAATGAAGCCCTGTGCCTTCTCCTGTAATGGGTCTGCTGATGCGTATCAAGTAATAAGAGATTTGCTGTGTTTTCCTTAATGGTCCAGGAATTCTGTTCTAACATAAAAGCTAGAAATGTCACTTTTGCTGTAAAGAGAGCTCCTGCTATGAGGAGCAGGCACACGTGCCTGGGGGAGGAAGAAAACTTGCTGTGGGCCCTGGAACAGGAGGATTTGCCAACTTGCCTTTGATGCTGCCCGGCCCAGACCCATGATCCAGCTTGGCCAGGCTTGTATTTGACTTCAGCAGATGCTGTTTATGGGCTTTGTAGAGGTGCACTGGGATAATCAGGATTTGTTTTCTGTTTGCTTGCTAATTTGAGACCCCGCTGTGAGATTTGGATGTTTCCGAGGATTCTATATTAGCCTTAATGATTAAAAAATTATTTCAATGCTTAGCGAAGAAGATGCATGATCTATCACTGCAGCCGCTTAGCAACAGGACTCATTAGGACATGTATTAGTGCAGAAAGATAGCCTTGCCCCCATGTCCTCTTGGAATGACTATCCGCTCATCTAAACAAGATAAAGGTCTTTGCTGGCCTCCTCCGAGCCCAGAGGATAAAGCACTCAGCTGTGAAACAAGATTTCTCAGTTCTCTGTGTAGTATCTTCAGCTGTGTGCATGTACGTGGATCTGGGCAAATCATTTCACCTGCTTCAGTGCCTCAGTTTCCCCACAGGTAAGATAAGCACAACAACATATGAGTACGTTGGAAAAAACGACTTTCAGGTGCCAAAGCTCATTACAAACAGAGCAAAACAAAGCAAAGCAAAACAAAAAGAACAAATCAAACACAAAACAAAAACCCTTGCAGTGAATGAAAAGTGTTTAAGCCCTCAGGGCTGCAGCTTATACTGACCACACGGTATGTGTAGCGCTCCTTCCTGAAGCGCAATGTGGTCAGCTAATTGCAGGGAGAACAAAGATGCTCTCCTAGCTCCACAACACCTGACAGTAGCCATGCAGAGGTGTTAAAATCTTGTTACCTGCCTCAAAAAAACCCCCAATTTTAGGCAAAGCCTGGCCAATTTTTTGCTGGTCACTCTTCAAGGAGCAAAGAGGGCCTGAGGCTGTAAGCAGCAAGACATTACTTTGCTCACAGGAGCACTGGTAAATGCCCTCTTTGAGAGGAGTGTTTGGTGCTTTTCACCTCCAGTCTTTCATTGATACCCTGAGGCAGCACCACTCACCTTATGAGGAGGGAGAAGTGGGTATAAAAGGAGCCGCTTTGGTCCAAAGTGTAAGAGCTGAGGTGCACTTGGGCTTGTGGTTGGGCCATTGAACTTCATACCTGACAGCAAGCAAGAGGCACGGTCAGAACATCTGAGCCCTCTCTGAGAAGATTGCCTATCTTGCTTTTTTGTGTGTGTGCGATCCCGCTTTAAAGTTGCAGGAATGTGGCAGCACAGCATTGGCACTCTGATTTGTTAATTCCATCTCGTCCCACCAGCCCATAAAACAAAAGCATCTGTGTTTGTTCACGAGGAGCACATGAAGGGCCTCATTCATGTCAGAGGTGGAGAGGGAAGCTGGCAGATAGAGGCAAGCCATCCCTGCCTCCTTCCTTTTCACCTTTGTGTGGGTTTGGGCTGGGGGCAGGGTGCTGGGAGGTAGGAGGCAGCAGGAGGGAGAAAGTGAGGGTCACTCTCATGGTCTCTATGGGCTGCTTGTCTGGGCAAAATGGTGGCAGGAGGGGCCCAAGTAGCGCGCAAAGCCTCTCAGTGGGGCCTGCATCCCCACAGTGCAGGGAGGATCGGGTGGTTGGATCCATTGCTGCCACTTGGGCTCACCCAGCACTAGCGGCAGCCTTCACACAGCCTTGCCCTCATGAACAGCATTTCTGCTGCTGTGGTCACAGCTTGGCCTTTAGGGAGCCAAGCAGTCACTCCTGCAGGGAGCCCGGCACTGCTGCCTAACCCACACTACAGACATAAGCAGAGAACAATACATCCAACAGCCATAGGAGAAATAGCCCCTTACCACTGTTTACAGCATGCTTTCAGTATGAGGAAGGGTCAGCGTGAGACAAATATTAACTGTCCTACTCTATGGGGCGTTGAGGGGGAGAGGAGTCAGCAACCTCTGCTTGTGCTGGGCCAGGATGGGCTGTGCTGCTTCAAGCGAGAGGTACCAGGGGAGATCTGTCCCACAGGGAGCACCTTGCTTCGACCGCTTCTCTACCCTTACCTTATAGGCAGCATCTTCCGGAGTCAGGCTGCAGCACTGCACTGAGAGCATCACTGCAGGGCAAGCAGGGTCTGCGAGCTGCTGCCTGCTCCTTGGCTTTTCCTCCAAGCCCTCCCACGGCAGGATTGCCTGGGAGCAATCCTGCTTTGCTAGCAAAACGTGGTTCCCATGCGCCTTGTACTCCCACATGCAAACCCATCGTGAACTTGCAGAATGAAACAACGCTGCTGCTCTACAGCCGTGTAACCAGAGCGGAGATTGTTTGACTGCTAACCCCATCCAAGTAATCCCAGCGCTCCTCTTGGCAAGAGGCAGGCTGAAGCGGGAATAAATGCCCACGCTTTCGTTGCCAAGGGGTAACATCCAAAGAGCAGGACAACACAGTTTTCTTTTGTAATGCAGCATTACTCATAAACCGGCACCGCACAAAGTTGCCAGGCTGCTGGCAGCCTCTTAAAAGCAACAGCAGCAGCAGGGGAAGCGGCAGTGTGAGCACTGCTGGACCAGCTCACATCTCATCAGAACTTAAGCTGAACCCGCTCCAGCTGATGAAAACCAAACCTACGAGAGCTAAGTGTCAGCGTGCAGGCTGGAAAACACGGATTTTTTTTGCTTCTGCTTAGAAATGAGAATAGGAAATGCCCCGGTGATCTTCGCTCGAGCATGTCCATCTCCTCTCGTCCTTTGTCTCTCATTGATCAGTGCTTGTTTCAGAAGGCACAAGAAATCCTATGCCAGACAACTGTGAGAGGCTGAAGCCCGAAGATTCAGATCTATTTCAGACGGAATGTCCTACCCGATGATGAACGACCTGTTATCCATCAGAATGTCTCTTCCCGAATCCTATACCCAACAGCTGCAGCACCTTGTAGCAGCAGCGAGTTCCGTATGTCACTAAGCACTGCAAGCCAGTTCCTCCAATAAAAAAAAAGTGATGTAGAAAAGCCACATTCTCCCTGTTTGACAGAGACGACTGCTTTGTTTTTCACCCCACTGTCCATCCTCCTTTTCCTCCCTGAGCTAACTGGCCCCATCTTGAGGCATATCTCTGTGTGCATAAGGCACTTGCAGGAATACGTGCCCGGAGCACGGACAAACGGCAAGCAAAAGCTGGGGCTGCGAATCCCAGCTCTGTGTCACAGCCCTGGGAAGTCATCCCTCCTGGGTAAACTTAGCTCACATTTGATAAACGGGAGGAATTTGCAGAGTGCACTGCTTTTATCTCAGGGAGAAGGCTTTCAGCCCCCCGTGCTGCGTGGCAGAGGATACCAACAAGGCGGCCGATTGAACACATGGGAACACGGGCAAAGCAGATAAATGGGAGCTCTTAAGGGAAGACCTTCGGGAGCACTAATGTCACTTGAGAGGGAGCTGGAAGAGACTTCTCTGTGCTCTTAATTAGGAGCCTGCCCAGCTTAAAGCAGCGTGAAAGGACAGAGGAGCGAGTTCAGACGGTGGTGACACAGTGGAACGGGTTGCCCAAGGAGGCTGTGGATGCCCCCATCCCTGGAGGCATTCAAGGCCAGGCTGGATGTGGCTCTGGGCAGCCTGGTCTGGTGGTTGGCGACCCTGCACATAGCAGGGGAGTTGAAACTACATGATCGTTGTGGTCCTGTTCAACCCAGGCCATTCTGTGATTGTATGATTCTTTATGAAGTCACCGACCGCAGGTTGGAGCGCAATGTGGAGGCGCATGGCAGCCTGGAGGGATGGGTCGGGACTGAGAAGAGGGTGATGTTAGCCAGAGGTCTCCTCTGCATGCCATATTTCATACTCTGTTACACCAGCAGCAGGTTTTAAACCGCAGTGCCGTTAAGCTGAGCTCTGCTTCTCACAGAGGCAGCCGCTCCTATCCAATCTGACCTGGGGCTGTCTTGGCTCTGATGCTATCAGGTTGCTGTAAAGACGGGGTGGTCATACTGACAAGCGGCTCTGCATGTGGGCAAGGAACGCTCTCCAAAACACGTGCAGAGCAGCTGGAGGTCTCCGGACAGGGAGCTGCAGGGTAGGCCTAACAGTGATCACCAGAGAGGCCAGGAGCACACAGGGCAGAGGGATGTGAGACTTTGCCAGGGCCCTGCAGTTGTGTTGGACCTTGTTTCCAGTCTGGTTTACTCGTTAGGTTTCCTCTTTTGTAAGGAACAGTTAAGTACAAGGAGGAAGGGGACAGGTATCATCTTTCCTGCGTTACATATCGCAGAATAATGACAGAGCTTTCCCGTGGCAATTCTGCATGCTCAGTAAAGGGTATCTTTGGAGCCTATCAAATCCATCCTCCCTCACAGGCACAGGAAGGCTTGCAGCTCTCTGTTCCTCCCCAGCAGGGATGCGCAGGGTAGTGACCTTCATCAGGGACCGTGTTGGAAAAGAGGAAAGGAAAGCAGCCTGGGGGAAGGCTGGAGTGAATCCACTCCTAATAGGCACAGCTTTGCTCTCGGGCACTGAGGACAGACAGATCCTGGGCTGCCCAGAAGCAGAGGGTCCGCC
This sequence comes from Gallus gallus, assembly GCF_016699485.2. NCBI lineage: Eukaryota > Metazoa > Chordata > Aves > Galliformes > Phasianidae > Gallus > Gallus gallus. Next base: position 80,722,198 of record NC_052532.1, read on the forward strand.
TCCAGCACGGCACGGGCAAGGAGAAAGGGTGCTGGGTACAGGGGAGGCACAGCCTCCAGCTGCCCAGTGCTGCCTCAGATGCTCTGCTGGGAAGATGCCACAGAACAACACTGAGTGCTGGTCATAGAGGTGTTCCTAGCTCACAAGAAACAAAAAGCATGTGAATTTAAGGGCTGTACGCTCTAGAAGTATATTCTCTCTTGCATACATTTAGCTACACTACGGCTCGGTACAGCTCCCTAGGCAACAGTCTTCCTAAACGACACTGTAACAAAACCCAAAGGTGCGGGAGCTTCGCACACTGAAAACCCTTTCCATGTGAGCGGGAGTCCTCAGTCCAGCTGCTTTGCTTTCTATCCCATGTCTTATGTACCATGTAAGTCAGGCCGAGGCCCTTCCCTGCGGCAGTGGCTACATCTCAGCTGCACTCCCTGCCAGCTGCTTGGGTCACTGTGGAACTGCAAGGTTGCCTGAACGGCTTATCAATTATTACAATTATTACTACTATGACACCGTGCGTCCCTCCAGCTGATGGCTTCCAGGAAATGATGGAGCCAGTCCCGGAGAGAAGCTGTCCTGGTCCCGCACTGTGCTGCAGGGCGCAGGGCTGTGTGGCAGAGAGCCGTGACGGGGGCTGCCACACACAGCCCCTGCCTGGCAACCCCTCTGCCACCCCAGCCTCACCCCCAGCACTCCCAGCGAGCCGTCTCACTGCAGAGCAATGGCAGCCTCCCAGCTGCTGGAATCCCATCCTGCCGCTCTGTGCAGCCACATCCCGACTCCTTACGTGGTCCCCATTCCCAGCTTTGCCCAAGGCTCTCCCACAGGGACGGATGGCACCAACCTCACCTTCCATTTTTTTGCACCGGATGAGATCTGAAGCCCAACTCGGGCAGGCGACCGGAGTAGCCTGCACCCCGCTGTACTCCCTGCATAGACGCCCTGTGCACGGAGGCCTCCTCTGCACTCAGGATGCCAAAAGCACCTGCAGAGGCTGCACCACTCGCGCTCCACTCCTTGCCGGTGGGGCTACGCGAGCTCCGAGTCGCAGCACGGCACTGATTGCCGGGCACTGCTGCTGTGCTCGGGATGCTCCTATCGACCCGCTGAGCCCCGCGCCACTTATCCCCATTGTGAATGGGAACTGCCCGTGCAGGCCTGCCACAGGAGGTGCGGGGGGCCCGGCTACTTCTCCCCACACCTGCTGCCTGGGGAGCGTTGCCTTCCTTTCCCCGCGGCCGGAGCAACAGGGGAATGTGGGCATAAAAAGCCACTCTCCGACTCACCCAGCAGCACCCGCTCCAACTCCACGCTCCGCACAGCCCATCAGCGCGTCCCCCGGCAGACACCCCTGCGCGTCACCGGCCGAAAGCTATCCCGGCCCCAAATCCCGCTTGAAGGCTCGGCGGAAGGGAGCAGAGACGCTCCCCAGCCTCTCCACCGCCGCTGCCGCGGAGGATCCCCCCGCTCCCTCCCGAGGATGCCCGAGGGAGGCGGGAGGCTGCGGGGACACAACCCCTCGGAGGACCCCGACTCGCCCCGGACCGCAAGGTCACCCCCGCTCCCCGGCGCTGCCCGCAGCCCGCGCCGGGCGCTCACCTGGCGGTCGCGGTGGCGGGGCGGCAGCGCGGTACCGGGATGCCGCCGGCGAGCATCTCCCGCCGCCGGGCGATGGAGCCGCGTCCGCCCGTCCGTCCGCCCGTCCGTCCGCCCGTCCGTCCTGCCGCCGCGGCGGGCAGCGCGCCGGGACCGGCCCGACGGCGGCGGCGGCGGCGGGTCTGCCGGGGCCGCCCTCCGACGGCGGCGACGGTAGCGGTGCGGTTACGCGCGGCGCGGAGCCGATTTAAGGCCACCCCGGCAGGGCGGGAGGGGCGGGCGAGCGGGGCGGCCCGCCGGCGGCTGGCAGCATCCCGCCGCGCCACCTTAAGCGCGGAGCGGGGGACAGGGAGAGCGCGGAGGGGGCGGCGAGAGCGGCGCCGCGCAGCGGGCGCGGAGGGAGTCGGCGGCGGGAGAGCCCCGAGCGGCCCCGCTGTGGCGGAGCGGGGCTGCCGGCCTCGGTGCGGGGAGGGCCGCCGTAAGGAGGAGCCTCGGTGCGAGCTGGGTGTCGAGCTCGGGCACTCTGGGTGTCTCGATTTCCCCTCCGGCTCTGCCCTCTGCCCGGGGTTCGGGGCTGCCGCAGCCCCAGGGGGCTTCTGTGAGGAAGACACCACACACGCCACTTGTGCACTTTAGGCCCGGAGGAGCCCTGTTTGCTCAAGGCGGCAAACCCCTGAACAGGCTGCTTTGTGTGGGAACCATGCCTCCGAGGCCTCTTGGGAGAGCCGGCTTCAGAAGGACGTTGTCTCTTGGGATCAGAAGGATGAGATGGACTCCCAGGGTCCTTCCACCGCTTCCCAGCTGCCCTCCCGGCTCCCCCTGGCACCCGTGCTATCCCAGCCCACCTGTTTCTCTCCATACCTGCACTGAAAGCACAACATGATGTGGAAAAGCCCTTGAAATCTCTGGCTTGGGAGCACGGCATCCGAGGGCTGAGGTGGGACACTGGTGGTCTCACCTGCTGAGCTCTGTTCCTGTTGATTTGGCCTGATCCTGTGCTCACAGAGCCTGCTGAGCTGCCTTGTGCCCTGTCCCCGGGGATACCCACGCACCCACACAAGAACCCCTTTTCTTCCCAGCCCTGTGAGCTGGGCGAAGCGAAGGCAGGAGGTAGGGAGGGATCAGCACGTCTCCCCAGCCCCAAAGCTGTGATGCTGCCTCTCTCCTCATTGCAAGCAGCCTCCAAAGGCACGTGCAGAACAAGCAGTCCTCAATACACAGCTCGGCAGCCTTTGAAGAGCCTGTGCTCCAGCAAAGCAGCCGGCAATCGCTGCCTTAAGAAAGCAGAAAAGCTGCTCTGCAAGCTCTGCAGTTTCATTTCTCTCCCCCTTGAAGCACCAGAGCTGTAGTCTAATCAAGCTATTTCTGCGACGAGCCAGGGAGGAAAGAAAGGGAGATTGTTAGTGTTATTGCTATTTTTAAATAGTTTGCTGGCTCTTGAATAGGATGATGATGGGGGCTGCTTAAGGACCCAGACAGAGACAGATTGATGTGTGCCGAATGCATCTGTCATGCTTCAGATGGGAGGCAGCTCCTTTGGTAGCACAACTCCAAAGTGCAGCAAGGAGCTGCGGCGAGGATGGTGGGCTATTGGGCTCTGAATGTGAAGGCACACAGTCAGCACCTGAAGGCAGCGTCCCCTCTGAAGCGTTGCGTGGTTTGGGTGGGAGCTCCACGTGCACCTGGAGGATGATGGACAATCCGGCATCCTACCCCTGTCAGAAAAGTTTTCCTAAAGGTAGACACCTATTTAGCTTTCAACCAGTCTGTGAGCAGAGACTTGTATGCTGACTGTTGATCTCTGCAAGATAGCTTCAAAAAAAAAAAAAAAAAAAAAAAAAGAAAATAAGAAAAAAGAAAAGGAAAGGCAGTCTCTATTAAAATGTCAGCCTTGAGAGTAGTCTCGATGCCATTCTGCTAGTCTCATCTCTGTTAGATTCAATAAGGCTCTTCCACAGAAGCAAGTAACTGCTTTTATATATATAAAAAAACCACCCTGCTTCTTAAGTGAGCTGCCTACTGAGGGCATGCTTGATGCAGCCTTTGAAAGCGCTGCCTTGCAGCACCCACCTCACCGAGGGCTCCTAACAGCGTACATGAATCACAGAGCCAGAAGGATGCGAAGGGCCCTGCTTTCCACAACTGCTGTGCTGACAGCGATGTCAAGCCCTGCTTTCTCCAGCGGCCGATCGTGACACATCCTTTGTCTGCATCCTTGGGGAGGCGGAGGGAGGCCAGGGGTGGAGAACAGAGGCTGGTTGTCACCCAGCTCCTCGGCTATAGGAGAAAGTGGCTTCTGTTTCTGAGCTCCTCTCTGCTCCGCGTCTTTCATCAACATCGAATTAAACAAGGCTTTCTTTTGTATGCTGGGAATGAATGGTCCGCATAAGGGGTCAAATAGCACTGCCTGCAAAGGCTGAAACCTGTCTCGCACAGCATTGGCTTGTCCTGTAGGCACACAGTCTCCGTCGGTTGGATGTGCCCCAAAGGCAGGCTCCCTTCTGGCATCACACACTTGGGGGCAGAGTCCAACATTCAGGAAGGAAAGGACACACGTTAAGGTTGGATTGAGATTCTCTTCGTGGTTGGGTGGTGTCCAAACGTGGGCAGCTGCTCCAGTTCTGAGTTTTGGTCTTGAAGTGAGAGGCAGCCCTAAATCCCTCGAGGTTGTCCAAGCTAGTTAAGAGATCTCACAAACGCAGCAGAGGCTTTTGATCACCCTCTGCTAGAATAGAGTCTGCCTCCTGCTGCAGGTTATGGGCACACAGAAAGATACGCACCATTCCTCTCTGCTATGCTTTTAGTCTTTAATTCACCCGGACAGGTGTCTGTGGCAGTCCCTCCAGCTATGCCAACTGCTGATGCCAGCCTTGCTGTGTCAGATAGCAGAGGTTGGGTAGAGCCTTCCCCCACTGGAGGTCTCAATCTGCTATGAGAGCAGAATTTGTCACTGCAGACAAGTCAGTGGTGTTTAGCTTGCCTTGCAGCATGGTTTGCCTGAGCCTATGGACCTCTCCCTTGACCAGAACAACCTCCACCAGTCCAGTGTAGTCATATTTAGCCTTCTGCTTTGATATTTCTTCTTCAACGCATGTAACACATCACAGTTGCTTTCTGTAGATCTCTTGAGCACTGTTCAGGCCAAGCTGATTACAGCTGTGCTGAGTGGCACTGATAAAAGAAACACGCGTGCCAAAGCACCATTTCCATGTGAAATCAGCACAGAATAAATGTGTGCCCACGGACAAAACCGGGACTTGAGTAGGACAACAGGATGCTAATCAAAGGTTCCGTAGTAGTATAAAGGAGTCTTTGTGATTGCTGTATTGTGCTACACTAGCAACTGGAAGGGTCACTGTGCTGAGATTTGTGCTCAAGGCATCTCAACCTTTGTGCTGTCACTTTTGAGTGCTTATAATACAGGGCCAGGTAGGTCATTTTTGCAATGTGAAACTCTTCTCTTTCCGGCCTTAAAATAGAGCATTGCAAAGTGCTGCTGGGACAATGAGATGTGGAAATGTCAAAAAGGGGCTCAGAAGGCTTTTAGACTCCTAGGCAGTACTCTGCTTGCATTGTACTAAAGCTGATGGACTGCCTTTTAGATTAAGAAGTCCCACCCAACTCAAAATGGATGGGCAGCCTCTCTGTGCAAAGAAATGAGATAAGATCCTGAACAATTATATGGAATTCCCTTCCTCTCTATCATCCTCCATCTGTTGACCTCATCTTTGCTCTGATGGGGCCACTCCGTGTAGGCGACTCAAACAGCAAGTCAGTTGTTGGGCTTTCTTGGCTCTCAGCACCTCACCCACACAAATCCTGCCAATAGTCATTGCCGTGATGCCTTCAGAGCTCCTTCCAGTGAGGAATATTGCTAGAGAAATAATGGGTGGGTGTAAGGTGCTATGTTGACACCACATATCCCCTCCTTCTTTCGGTCTCATGCACGATGAAAGGTCTCCTTGCTATTTCTATGCTTCCTGCATTAGGATCATGAATGCACCAAATGCTCCAAGTCTGTGCCCATCCAGGGACGTGTGTGTGTACCTGTATCACTGCTACTCAGCAAGTGAAGTTGGTGTTAACACCCCAAGCAAGCAGTGGTTCATCCTTCACCTGTCTCTGTAGATGTAATATTGTCAGGCAGGTCTAACCTTGCCAAAAGAGGGTTTGTAAATGCCATTGACATAAGGAGAACTCATAATGATAGAAATTGCTCACATCTAGTTTTCCAAGACTTGAATATACTGGGAAGTTGTTTGTAACAGCGGTGGAATAACAGTTAGTGCTATGCTGTTTTAACTCTCTCATGTGCATAATCTATTCTGGAATAAGAGTAATTACTCCAAAGTGAAGAGAATTGCTTTTATTCTAGAACAGCATTTCCCTGAGGGTGAAATACACTGAGCAGTGCATGAACTGATTTTTCCTGCCTCACCAAACTTCGGATGCAAAAAGAAAATATATATATATATATTGTTTTCTGATCCTCATCATAATGAAATTCAGATTCTTTTGCAGCTTCTCAGAGAGAATAAATCAGAAAGGTCAGGAAGAGCTCCCTAGCAGCCTGCTGAACGGTGTTTGTTATGGGTAGGAGATCCAAACCTGAGGTCCCTTGAATGTCTGATTCATGGATAGTTATTCACCTAGAAATCCTGCTCAGAGAGAAGTGTCCCGACAGCTCTTCCCTGCTATGAATGCGTGTTCTGTCTCATGTTGTCTTGTAGAAAAGTGCTTGTCCTTGAGACAAGTTTCATCTTTGATAAGATCAGTTGGTATTTTCCAATGAAACACTGGCTTGTTAAAAAATTCATGACCAGCCTTAGTAGTATTAGCATAGATTTAATGGCATAATTATCTAACTATAGCTATGCTGGTCAGTTCCCTGAGGTATCAAAGCTCTAAGCTGTTTCTTTCTTCTTGCATACGTGTGAGCTCAAATGATAATGCGAGTCAAGTAATCCTCTGCCCCGAATGGCAGCACCCTTCCCGCAGATACCCATGCTTGTGGTGCTCAGTAGCACCAGGGGATCCTGCTTATGCCCCTCCAGCATTCTCTTGCTCTCCCTTCCCCTCTCCCCGTGCACGCACTGCAATGTGGGACCCTCCCGAGGCTGCAGCACCACCTCCGTCTTTCTGATGTGCAGGATGCAGCCGCGCCAGGGTCTTACACTGCTTGCTCTCTGTCTGCAGCGCTGCCAGCACCCGAGGCTGCTCGCAGGCTGGTGACCTTGAACGCTGAGCTCTCTTCCCTGATCGCCAGCCCCAGCTCGCCTTTGCTCCCACTGCCTCCTCCCGCTCCATGGGCACGCTCTGAGCTCGTTGCAGCATCTGCTGCCCTCTCGTTTGGGGCCTCGCAGCGCGCGCGCGTGCTGCTGCCCTCAGCTAACTGTCAGTATTTGTCATGACATCCCATTAGCATGATCCCCGCTAATGACTGTGAAAGATGCATCCATTTCCGTTTTCTGAAGGGCTCCTGCTGGCTGGAAGCCAGCCGCGGGGTGAGGCCGGGGAGGGTAGCGGGGTGACCAGCCTTGGTAGTAGCGGAGCAAAGAATGCACATCGTTACCAAGTTTACCTCTCTCTAAGGGCTTGGCAGCTGTCAGCATCCTTCCCCCATCCTTTTCCAACGCCTTGCCGATCAGAGTGCTGTTGCTGTCCCTGCTGCCTGGCTGAACGGGTCTTGGCCGCGCAGGAGCTGGGGGGTTGGTGAGTGCTCTTGTCTGGGTGAGGGAGCTGGCCCATGGGAGATGCTGGCAGCTCATCGGAGACTCTTCCATGACCCAGTGCAGTGCAGCCGGGTGACTTTCCTGACACCGAGTTGGAAATGCCATTTCTCTCTCCGACTTATGCCAGCTTGCCTCTGCCTCCCTGCCTCCTTAGCGGCCTTGCCCTTTAGCTGTTGATGAATAGCGGTGTTCCCTTTTGAACATCTATTATCCCACAGATAGAGATTTCACTTCTGTAATACTTGCTGTAAATTTGACCTTCTGGTCCTCTGACTGGTCTCATCATTTTTCTTTGATCTCCGGTTCCAGAAATTGCCAGAAGTGCTACAAGCAAACAGCTGATGTAAACTCTTGCCACAGTCAGATCGTTCCCTATCTTTTTCAGGTACCCAAAGCAACGAGGAACATTTTCAGCACATTTCTGGATTAAAACCTTCTGTTTAGCTGGTGCTTTCTCTCCCTAGGACCTATGCTGTTTCCAGAAACATTTCACATATCTTCTGTTTGCTGAGTATGTGCTAATAATATTTTAGCCTTGACTTTTTAAAATGAGTCCCATCTGGACGTTTCTTGCTGAGGTTTCCAATCTCTCTTGCTCTGTTCCTTGTTTGCTTTGGTCTTCATTATTTCATCCCCAAGGATGCAAGAAATGGTTCTGCGCTGCTCCTTTGATGTCTATCCTTGTCTTCACTTTTTCCACGCTCTCCTTCTGCATTTTAATTCATCGAGACATTCCTTGCTTATCCAAGTGGGCCTCATGCCGAAATACCCAGTCTCCAATGAGCACATCTGCCGTGTCCTTGCAGCTCTCTGCAGTCAAGGAGCTGCTTTGCGCGGGGCTGAGCTCCTCACCCATCTCTTCCCGGTGATCATCAGTGCTGTGGTGTGCTGCTTCCCAGCTCCTGCAGGCTGGGAGCCCTATTGTCTGCTGCCACTGAGCTGGAGGAAGGGTTTTCTGAGGCACGGTGGCAGATAAACTCAACCCGAACAAACCACAAAGCAAACGCTAAAACAAGGAATGAAACACAGTAATTGAGATGTTCGGATTCAGAATAAGGATAAAAAGAATAAACAGGCCTTACCAATAGGGTGTTTTACAGCCATCTCCCAGTTCTCACTGCTGATGTGTCAGGCGGGTGCTGTACGTTATATGCTGTGACAGGGTGGTCTTGCTAAAAGCAAAGTGGGGTGTGATGTGAGTGAGATATTCATGGTGCATTGGAAGCTGTCTTGTCTTGCTTGTCTGGCTGAGCTTTGTATGAAACTGATACGCTCTGATTATCTGTGATAATACGACCTGATGGCCAGAGGGAGCTTCATTACTCAGCGCTCCGGCAGAAGAGCTCTGTGGGACTTGGTTAAATGCTTCTGAGAAGGCTGCAATGCTCTGATGGAACACCATACTGCTTCCAGGCTTTTCTCTTCCAAGCAAAACCATTTGAACGCCCTTCGGTCACCACCAGATGGATGAGTTGATAGAGAGGATGAGTAAGAATATACTCCTTACGCTTATACTTCTTCCCTAAGGAGGGGAGGCAAAGGGAGCTCAGGTGATTTTGTTCTGCGTATCTTTTGGCCGGTGTGAGACTGCAGAGGATTCTTCAGGACCTTTTCCATTTGATGTGCTGTATGGCTGACAGCCTAAAGCTTCCCAGACTTCAGTCCAAAGCTAAACCCCAAACACTTTCGCCGCAGTTTAGAGATAAGAGGGAGAGAAGCTTGTAAGGGAGAATCTCAGAAAGAAGCAGGCAAGGCAGGCAGGCTGATAAAGCTCATTGGGCTGGCACTGGGGAAAAGCTTTGTTTTTGCTACCTGCAACTGAAGATAAAGTCCTTGGGCTGAGCAGCAGTGTGAAGACTGCGGGGTGGAGCAGTCGGAGGAGAATTTTTGGCACTGATTTACCATGACTGTGGCCTGAACAAAATCCCAGGAAGCTCGCAACGTACATCACACGCTCCCTTCTTTTCTATTTGCAAGTAGAAGCATAAAGGTTTTTGGGCAAGGAGAACTAGCGGCAAGCTGACAAGCTAGGCAAAGCGTTTGTACCTGCAGGGCAATGCAGGGTGTCAAAAGATGTGTTTCTCCCCACAAACAGCCCTCCAAACCTCGGTGAAGGGAAAAAACAGCCCCGAGCAGAGGATAGGGCAAGTTAGTTGGAAGTCAGTGAAATTAGTTCTAAACAAAATAGCCAACTTGGGGCTGGCTATTGGCCTTCTTTGCCCATACCTTCTCTCTGAAACATCCACAGGCTGGTTCTGAGATCCAGTACCTTGCGTGTCTGATGTTAAGTTATAGGGGTATTTGTATATTATATATAGGCATCTGATAAGTTATAGGGGTAGAAGGTTGTTACTGGAGATCTATTTCTGAGTTTTTGCTTATTACCGTGTCCCTCTGACCAATTTGCTGAATAAAGCCAAAAAGAAGGGAAGTAAAATTAGATGGCAGAACGTCGATGCACCTTTGATGCAATGAAAGAAGCCCTGAGCCCAGAGCCAATATTGATAAGCTCTGGGTTTAGGAGGCCATTTATAGCACAAATGCATATGACCGAAATAGGGCTGGGAGCAGTAACCAAAAGAGGCCAGTGAGGAGCAGCATGTTCTGTATTGGGAAGAAAATGTGCCCTTGGGAGCCAGGGTACAGTGCTGTGTGGAGGCTGCCTGGCAGCAACTCAGTTCTGCAGAGCCTTTGGGTCTCTGCTTGTTGCAGTGAGAGTCCAGCACTGCTTAGGCACACAGAGAGACAAGAATGCACATAGAACAAGGTGCCCTGGGATGGAAAACCAAGCAGGAAGCCAATTAAAAAATGGTTAGTCATGGGCAGGGTGTAATAATACATGCTCAGGGGGAGCGTCCACGTATGTGCGCTGCACAGTGAGGGTGGCAGTGATGACAGAAGGCTTCGGTTGCCTCAGAATTACACTGGTTCTGCTGGGAAAATGAAGGGTTAAGCGTGATGAGGGGAAGCTAATGGCCCAGGACTCCTGTGTTGGCCAGGTGGGGAAATGCCAGGCCAGCAGTGAATAGAGGCAGAAAATATTTGTGTTGCTTTCATGAGGAAATGAGAAAAACTGGGATGTTATTCCAATTTATGCCTGAGATAAGGCCGATCGCTATTCCTCAGGAGGAAATAAATCCTCTGCTTCTATGAAGCCAGAGCTAACGCTGGCCTCTGCCAAACGCTATGCACACAGCTGAGGCATTGCTCTGTGTATCTCAGAGGGGCCATACAGCGTCACCGCAGCGAAAAGGCATTGCTGGATGCTGGCTGAGTCCCCCAGATTTCCCCTTCCCTTCGCTGATCTTCCCCTAAATGACTCAGGGAACGAGTGGCTGTGGAGAAAATGTCGACTCTTAGGCTGGCAGCCTTGATGCAAGTGGCCAAAGCAGCCAGGTCTGGATGACATTAATCCTTTCAATGAAAGATTGCTGCAATAAATCGGCTTAAGGGGTGCCGAGGTCTGATGTATGAAGACAGTTTAAAACAACTAAATATGTGTACTGTAGCCTGCCTGAACGATTCACACCTGCCAAGTGACACCCACACATTTCATTGTGCCTGTCAGTCTGCCCAAGCCCAGAAAGAAAAGGTGTGATTTTATTTTACCATTACTATTATTATTATTATTATTTGCTGATCCTCTTTACTCCCTTCTGTATGTTTTTGGAGGTCACCTCCCTTCTCCCACCGTCCTGAGATGGTCCCCATGCTGAGATATAGTGTTATCCAGCCAGGTAGAGTGATTTGGGGAAATGCCTAGAGATCCATAATCCCAAGGCTTCTCAGGATACAATAGATGGGAGCTTTAGCTTCAGGAAGTGGTGTGCAGAGTCTATGTGGTTTCTTGCAGCCCCGAGCTTCTGACACCAGAACTCCAGGGTGGTTACTTCATTTCTCTCCTAGCCTTGTGATCCCTGCCTGGCCTCATGTCCTGCAGCACTGATATCTGTCAGCACAGCACTGTGTCTGCAAGTGTGAAGGACCCATCTTTGCCAACAGAGAGAGAAAAACTGCACGGTCATCTTCTTTGCTTGACCTGAGGTATGTGGGGAAGGATCTGACTCAGCGTTTGAGGTTAGGCACTCCACCAACACCAAAATAGCTTGGGATGAATGCTGAAGGGTGCTGCATTTGCAGGAATTTTAACCTGAGCGATACAGGGGCTGCATAAACACCGTTCCCTGGGTCCCAGGCTGGCAGCAGGTTGGGCTCCATCTCGAATAGGGCAGCTCCGAGAGGCTTGGCTGTAAGACAGGAGGGATGGTCCAGCAGCCTGGCTGAGTTCTCCATCAGTTAAACACATCTCTGCATCTGATTCTTCCCCAGAGACTTCATGCATCTGATTTAGCATCCTAAATAAGGTATCAAATATTAATGCAAAATATTACCTCTACCTTAGGGACTCACAAGCTGTTCTCACCAGCTTTTATTAAACAGGCTGGGCCTGCAGTTGCATTATTCTTCATACAAGAACAGATCACATTTTCTGTGTCAGGGCACCACTGTTGTAGAGCTCTGAAAGAGGGAGTAGGAGAGAAAACAGTAATGAGGCAAAAGAGATGATGGAAGAGAAAGCAATACAGGGAATGGAAGCTGGGGAGCAGGAGCTGGGGAAAGGATAAGAGAAAGGAATAAAGATGTGTGATGATGGAGAGGGGAAAAGAGGCAAAAAGGCAGGAAAGGATGTAGCAAGAGAGAGAAAGAAGAAAGCTTGTTTCTGATTCATAAGGCTAAAGCATAATTTCCAGGGACTGAGGAACTATTTCTAGGGAATGCAGGGGGACTGCGTGTGATTAATAATTAGCTGTAAAGCAGAATCTCATTTTTTTCCCCTTCATCTTTTCCTATTATTTTCAAACAGGCTCCCCAGGGAGGCGGTGCGGTCGCCTTCCCCGGAGGTGTTCAAGTCATTTGTAGATGTGGCACCGAGTGACGTGGTTTGGTGGGTGATGGATCGACGGTTGGATTTGATAACATTGGTGGTCTTTTCCAACCTTTATGTTTCTATGTTTCCTTTCCCTTCCCCTTGGCTGTGAGTGCAGTGAGATGGCAGCCCGTCCGACCTGCAGGACCCAGCCCCAGTCCCTGCAGGAGCTGAGATGCAGCATCCTCCTGCCAGAGTGCATCGGTGCATGGCCTGTCCGCGGTGGAGATTCCCCAGATCTTAGGCAATTCTCATCCTCCTGTGGTCTGTGCTATGCAGCCAGTCTGACTCAGAGACTGAAAAATCCACAAGACGTTTCTGAATGCTTTTGAATTAAAAGATGTGGCAGGACTCGGTGGCTGCATTTTGCTAGTCCTGCTTTGTATGAATACTTGCCCTGCTACGTTACAGGCTAATACAATATGGCTGAGTGATACCCACAGGCTCTAGTGAAATTCAGTCTGCCAGAAGGGAGAGATTTTTCTCCTCAAACTTCTACAGGCAACATGAAGGAAACATGGAATCGTAGAATATCTCCAGTTGGAAGGGACCCATAAGGATCATCGAGTCCAACTCCTGGCCCCACACATCACCACCCAAACTCCAAACCCTATGTCTGAGAGTGATATCCAAATGCTCCTTCAACTCTGTCAGCCTGGGGCCATGCCCACTGCCCTGCTGAGCCTGTTCCATGCCCACCGCCCTCTGGTGCAGAACTGACATCCAATTTGAACCTCCCCTGTTGTAGCTTCAAGCAGCAGCACAGTGCTGATTTTGATTTTCCAGGCTCCCCATCTGCTTCCACGGCAGCAGAAGGCACTGACGCCTTCACAGGTGGCAGGGCCGGACCCTCTCTTTACCTCTTGGAGATCACATTTTTACAGCACGGCTCATTTGACTGAACAAACGCAAATGCAATTCCTGGCTCTGCAGAGCTCTGGCTGAAAGGAGTCGCAGTTTGATCAAGCAGCCTGACCTTTTGTGCTCTGCAGGTCTCACACATTTGTATTCAGCTGCCACTGTAACGACAGGAGAGAACGTCTGCTTGATAAAAGCATCTCTCTTTTTCAAATGAGTATTTAGTCTTGATTTGAAGACAGCAGGGGATGGGACATCCGCATTTTACATCCATGACTGTTCCCTGGTTAACCTCCCTCTCTGTTGGAATTCATATCTCGTCTCCTGAACGGATTTGTCCAGCTTCATCTCCCAGCCAGTGGGTCTTACTCCTTTTTTTTCCCCAGTAGATTAGAGAGCCTTTTAGCAACTGGCATTTTCTCCCCGGGGAGGTACTTGGACGTTGCAGCCAAGTCACTTTTCAGCCTTCTTTTTTTCTTGACAAGATGAACAGACTAAGCTGAGAGTCCAATAGGCAGCTCTCCAAAAATCTGTATGTGTTTTCTTCCCTCTTTGCTTTTCCAGCATCCTTTTAGGGATGGACAACAGAACTGAACATGTTCTTCTAGACAAATGTCTCACTAGGGCTGTTACGCAAACACAAAACAACCTCTCCATACCAGAGAAGTAAGAAACAATTTTCCTTGTACATTCAGGACTCTCATTACTCCCTTTCTTCACACAGCAGTACAAGATGATCATCTTTATCTGCCTTAACCACCACATCCTATTCAATCAGTGTGTTCCGAGGCACTTTCAGTAGGAATGGCTTGCCAGCTTTCTTCTTAACTTTGCACTGAACCACATCAAAATGCATTTTGTCTCTCAGCGCGTGCCTGCAATTGAATGCAATTCAGGGTCTGTGACTGCCTTTTTTCGTTATATTTACCACTCTGTCAAGCTTTATGTCTCAATAAACTTTACTGCCTGTGATTTTTTATTTACTTCAAGCCCATTAGGCATCGGGCCGAGTTTGGATGTGGGGCTGGATGAGCCGTGCTCCCCGCTGAAGAGTTGTTCTTACTGACAACCCTTTTCAGAGGTCTTGCAGCTGTTTGTTCTTAACTCATTTATGATGTGCTTCATGGATGCTGTAAATCATGACAGGTCTATTTTTTAATCAGGATATCATGCACTACTCAGTGAACAGAAGTCTTTGTGGTTATCCTTATCAGCTAAGCTTGCGAAGCCAAAGAAAAAAATCACATCAGGTTTGACATGTTCTCTTGCAGTAAGAACACGTTGATTGGCACTAATTATATCTCTGCTCATTACTTTGTCAGCAACTGACGTCTGGTTATCTGACCTACCATTACCTGGAACGAGCTGCTTGCAACTTCTGCTACATTAACACAGCGTTAACGTTCTCGCAGCCTTCTGAGATGTGTTTATCGTAGGGTACTGCCTGTAATCAGTAGGTAGCACAGCACAGTCCTTAGGGCTCTTGGGTACAAGCCTTACAACTGGGAAACATTAGAACTTCCAACCTTAGCAGGTGATGTCAAAAATCCTCAGACATTCATAGACTGGAAAGTAATCATCCTTGTATGCCTTCCGTTGATAGCAAGGCCATGCTTTTTTTTTTTTTCCCCCCTAACAAACTCTTCTGTAAGACCTGCAAATTTCCATTCATCTTTCAGGCCTAATTTTCCCCGCTGTAATTTCTCTTGTATTTTTCTTCTACTGCTCAGAAATTAGGTCTTTGCAACCATCCTGTTTGCCCACACTTATTGCAATCATCTCACAGTCATTATCATCTGTAGTTTCAGGAACCTTTAAACTCCATCAGCTCCAGCATATATCCTTAAATCAAAGCTCCTTAAAACAGCGCTTTCATTTTTTCCCTTCTGCAGCAGGTCTGAAGAAGAGAGCAGTGCTTAAAGGAAAACTCATTTTCTTGTTTGATTTAGTGGTCTCAGGTACCTCTGTACCAGCCTGCCTCCAGGGGTTTATTAGGCAACGCGTTAATCCACATGCATTCAACATCCTTTAATTCTGGATTATCGATAACTCTAAATCAAGTAATGATGTTTCTAATGCAGACAGCCACCTCCACTTCTTCCCTCCATTCACTTATTCCCAAACTGATTAAAACCGTGGATTTTAACAGTCTAGTCATGCAAATCATCCCCATCAGCTTTCAGCCAAGAGCACTATTTCATGGTGGCCCTGTGTGGGGTCCGTGTTAGACACTGTCTAGGGCGAGGGTTTGGGTTTGGGCTGGGGGCCAGGGTTTGGAGAGGGAGGAAGTGCAGACTCCCCTTGTGAGTGGGGTTGTGAAAGGGCTGCCAAAGGAATCTGTGGGCTTCTTTTTCTAGGAGCAGCTGAAACGTTTCTTCCCATCTCTGCTGCTGTGCCATACAGTTTATATGTGATGAGCTGAGCTTAATGTCACTGTTTTTTGTTTTTTTTTTCCCTGCATTCTGTGGCTAGTGTCTTAGGGTGTAGAGTATGTGGTCTGATACCAAAACTGTACATAGAGCTTCCTTGTCTCGCAGCAGTGCTACAGGCTGCTCTTGGAGGTGGATTGCTCTTTTACCTACCATTACCATAAAAACTACTGCATTCGAAATTGGCACCTGTCAAATCTGTCCCTCTTCAGCAAGCCCATGATATGGTATTTGTTGCCAAGAGATACTGAAAAAGCAAGGTGAAAATGTTTTTGCTTTTTGTCTTTACAGCTGCAGGGAGGTTTGTGGGAAGTCAGTGGGAAAGGTTTGTACTTCAACCCCAAGATGGCAAAATAGAGTCCAGAGTGCAGCTGAGCCCGTGCAACTGCTCAGGAGGGCAGGGGGTCCCTCAGCTTGTAGTCATAAGGAAAATGAGAGCAGTTCCTTCCACACTCCAGCTGAATGTCTATCTTGCCTGAGTTGCATTCCATCTAAGTTAAATTTTGCAGGGTTCATTGAAACTGAGAACGTGGTGCTGGCCATGTTAGATGCACAGTTGGCTAGCAGCAGAATGGGTGACATCTCTCATATTCCCAAGGGTTTTCCTGGGGTAGTGTGTTAATTCATCCAGCCTGGGGCTTTAGAGGCACATGAGCAACTGTCCGTCAGAATAGAATATCACTTCTGTAGCCTTCCCGAGGCGCTGATTGCCAGGGCTGTTTGCTGAGGAGGGAACAGACAGAAGAGAGAAAAAATTTTGCTGCAGAGGACATCAAATACCAAATAATAAGTCTGAGATGGGAGCTCTTGCAATGCTGATAGACATACGCATATAGATGAGTGACAATATGGAGGAGGATGCTTTGAAACTCAAAGCGAGATTACAGTTTTGGTATAATCACTTGAAAAGCTTATTGGCTTTATAAAAAGAAGCAGTCCCACAGATCCTGGGGTCTGACATCTCATTTTTTAGTCTTTGGTGAGAGGAGTCGACTCAACGGACGGCAGGTTCCCAACACACAGCAGGCTCCTCCTGGGGCAGGCTGCAGGGGAGAGAGCTCATTGCTCACACTTCTTGGTGTGCCTCTAGCAGCGGCCAGCAGGGAACAAACCAAAGGAACGAAGCATTACAAACAAACAAACAAACAACTCCCTGGCACAACAGGTTCCTCTGTCCGAAACTCGCACTGTTATCACTCGGTGCAACACCAGAGGTAGCTCTCGTTGGCATCCAGTTGCCAAGTACCAGCACTTGTGTCACCCTGGGCTGAGGGAAATCTCAGGTGCCTGCTCCAATGCAAATCATTCAGGAGACGCTTGGTCACCCCTCAGCTGAGTCAAGCATTCAAAACAGAGTGCATCAGGGGAAGGGACACATCAGCTGTTCCCTCAGCCTTTCGTACCGCTGCCTGCTTGATGAAAGAGGAGAGGAGCTCGGCTCCATCTGAACAGCATTACTCATGGCTGGATTGTCAGCAGTACTAGAGGCAAAAAGGTTTAACAGTAGTGTGGCTGAAGAGAAACATATTTGTCAGAGAAGCTCAGGGCTCCCACGGCAGCTTCTGCAGTGAAACCCTGAGCTGATGGCGAGGCGCTCCAGGTTGCTGCGCCCTTTCCTCGCCCCCAAAATCATGGGGTCCTGATGTCCCAGGGAAGACTATAGAAACACATAGACACACACACAACGATCAATGCACTGAATTGCAGCACGGCTTGGTGGTGCTTATGGAGCGATCTTGCAGAGAGTGACCTCAGGACACGGGCAACCACCATTCACACTACCTTAGCTCTGCACAAAGCACAACCCTCCCTGAGCTTCCCCGTGCAACAGTGCTTCGTGCCTGCAGGACTGAACTGTCAGGATTTATTTTGCCAGGCTCGGATATAATATGACAAATTTGCATTTTCAGCTAGGTCGTGGAAATTGCCCCACTTCCTGCAGCACGTAGCGGCGCTTTGCTCTGTCAGGAGTGGCTCCATTTGTTTCAGCAGGACAGCTGAGGGAATAAGGTATTATTCACTGTGACTATAAAAAACCCTACAAATTCTCCCATGGGTCAGATGTTCAGCCTACAGCGGGGAAAAGCAGGAATATCATAGAGTCACAGATTGGTTTGGGTTGGAAGGGACCTCAATGCTCACTTAGCCCTTATCCCCTGCTGTGGGCAGAGTTGCCACCCACCAGACCAGGCTGCCCAGGGCCCTGTTCAGCCTGGCCTTGAGCACCTGCAGGGAATATGACCAGATGTTTGGCTTGCAATGGGGCAAAATGCTGCGTGGTGTCATATCACACAGGCGTTGCTAATTAGCCAGCAGGAAAATTCTGTAGATAGATGTGTAATTATTTAGGAACATATGAATGCAAGAGCTCTCCAAGGTGACCCAGTCTAGCTTCTGCTAACAGAAGCAGCTCTACCACAATGCTTCTAAACTGATCAAGCGCCAAGTAGCAACGTGATTGGCCCCTGCCTCCCTTGGACCCAACATCGTGTGAGACCAAAGGGTGACATGTTTGGAGGAATCATTTCATCGAGCCTTGTGTGTCGCAGGTCCTAAACGAGCTCTCCCTAACAATCAGCTCATTGAAAACCTGTGCTCCATCGCACTGTCAGATGGAAACAAGCAGGCAGAGGGAGGAGGAAGGGTGCAGACTTCTGTGCGTGTCGGTAGAAATGCTTATTAAAACCCAAGTTTGTGATGGCAGTGTTCATTCTGTGATGGCCTGTGCTGACTAGTCAGTCTGAATCCTGAGTGGGCGCTCACTGTCTGCACATCTATCTGCAAAGCACGCGGGCTGTATTCATTGTCGATGATTGAAATAACGTATAGTAAATCACTTCAAAAACAATCCAGGCTGGGGATTTTCAGTGTTTGTCTTAAAAGCAAGCGTCCCAAGAAGTGTCAACTCTATTTCTCCTGTTCCATTTGCTGTGTTATATTCCCCTAATCTAACAATTCTTTTGTTTCCTCTTTAAGCTAATGGCTCTCATCCTTCTCAATCTTTCTTCATCAGCAGCCTCCCAAGCAGGCAATCATTCATGTCACCGGTCTGGGAACTCCTTCCACTTCTACCACAACTGCTCTATGGGCCGGTGACCAGAACCGAGCACAGTATTCTGAGTGAAAGCACATTATTGATTTATCAAATGGCTTTATATTTTCAGTAATCTCTTTCACACACACTTTCTTGCTAAACTAATGCCAGAAGAGTAAATGGAAAAAAAAAAATTGCATCTCAAATACACTGAAATGGAAAATCTCCAGTACAATCTCTTCTTTCCCCCTGGAAAAATAGCACGTCTGACATCCAGAAAGTGCACATCCATCTTGGTTTTTCAGAGCTGAACTTTTGACTTTCAGGGCGACTTTCGAGAACGTTGGTGTTTATTGTGTTACTGCACATTCTCAAAGTACCTGTATCTTATTTATAGAGGCGGAATTCAGTTAGCTGAAAATGTGAGTATCTTATATTGGGTTGAGATATGTTGAAGGTAAGGATGCTGAAGGACTTTTCTTTGCCAATAATCGTTTCTGTAGGTGGATTTTACCATTAAGCATCTGCTGCTGTTTTAGCAAAGGATTCTTTTTTTTTTTTTTTTTTGCACATAAAATATGTGGGTCATTTGTAACATATTATCTTATAAATATGATGGCATCAAATATATATACCAAAACTGAGTTCCTGAAATCTGGCCTAAAATACATACCAAGGCACTTAGATCAGGTATTGGAAACCTCTTTTTCTCTTGGGTCTTTGTTTTGAGAAGTTTGTAGGAGAAATAATCACTCCTATGCATACATCAGCCCTTGGAATGGATCGGTTCAGCAGGCTGAAGGTTCGTTATGCCCTAAAAATCATGCCATATCTTTTGGAAAGAAGAAAAAGCAAGAATTTATAGGAAGTCAAAAATAACTGATTCCAGCCACCTCATGGTATGCTATTCTCTGCCAGCTCCTGGATCCCTAAACGCTGCACTTAGAGTTTAAGATATGTTTAAGTAGATATGTTTAAGAGCAGATATGTACGTGTGGGAGGCAGGCTCCTTGTGTCCCTAAGACAGCAGTGCAGGCACCCTCAAATGCATGGTAGGACTGGATGCTAGCAGCCTCCCTGCTGACTCTGAGGTTTTTCTGCTCTGTTAAGGATTTAAGGATGAAGCTTCGAGACATACAGACACTTAGATTCTATATGTCTTGGCATATGCCAGCGTAGATAAAAGAGCATACAGCCATGCGCTGAAGCTGTCTGCTAAAGCCAATTGAGAAGAAGTAAATGAAAAACGTAGCTGTTGTCATTATAACCAAGTGTCTTCTAGGCAACAAGGATCATACTCGCTGACAGGAGGCCAGTCTCATGGGGTGCTTAATGAACAGGCAGCAAGATGACTTTGCATCCATCTTACCACCTATTGCCCTCTCCAGTGTCCAATACTACAGTTTCTCAGAGCACAGTCACACTGCTTGGTCCACTGACTGATTCAGGGTTCAGTCATACTGAAAACAGGCAGCTGTGTGAATGATGACACTTAGACCTAACTTCCTTTTTTGGCTATCGAAAGCCACCCGAATTTATTGCTACTGGGGGAGAACAGATCCGATCCTGTAGTCCTCGTCTACAGTGATGAACATCAGGGATTTGCAGAGCTTTACTGCTCTGCAAAAAGAGCACACAGGTGATGTCAGCCCCGCTGTCAGCAAACAGCAGAGGTGATTAGCAGGCGTGGATCCACAACGCGATGTCTTAGGCGGTTAGGGCTCCATGCAAATACCTGCAGATCAAATAGAATCTCAGAGAGTCTGCCAGACATGTGGCATTTCATAGTGACATGGAGGGATGCTCAGCCTGTTAGTTGATCTTGCTTATGTTTATCACGAAAGAAGCTGAATACATAACAGCGAATGCCAGCAAATCCTGCCATGAGACAGCAGGGTACTTAGCCAGCAGAGGCACCCCTCTCTGAACAGCTCTTTTAGCTTCACATTCTCCTGCTATTATCAGATGCATAAAAGATGTGTGGAGGATCTGGTTCAGGTCATTAAGCAGGAGGTTGATGGGTCATGCGCAGTGTCCATCCTTGGAGATTTTCAAGATCAGATGGGACAAAGCCCTAAGCAACCTGGTCTGACCTCACAGCTGACCCCGCTTTGAGTAGGAGGTTGGACCAGACAATCTCCTGAGGTTTTTTGGAAGAGTAATGTGCATTGTCTTACAGCCCACAGCTCAGTAAGAGCTACCTGACAGATCCCGTTGCCAGGGTCCCAGATCAGTGCTCTGATGCCGGAATATCTTCAAAGCTCAGCATACTTTCTCAGCTGACTTGAGGCTTGCTGTTAGTTTCAATCTTTGCAGTGTACATCTTGAAAGTGTTTTGAAGTCAATGAAGCTAAAGCCCCAGAAGAGGAATACCAACATGGGGACCTTGGCTGCGAGAGTCACAGCCAGAGAGGAGATGAAAACCGATGGGCAGTAATTATAACCCCCCATCATTTTACCCAAGACCATTTATTTACCATTCATCGGGGCCAGCAAAATTAATTCCACTTCTTTTCTCATAAAGGTACAACTTTCATTTTTTCCCAAACTTTCCCACTCTCTTGACTTCCTTCCCTTCCTGTGTGAACACTGAGGCATAATTTCTGTTTCATTCCATGTGCATCATCTTTCTTCAGTCATAGCAAACAATTTCAGTTCAGTGCTAATGGGAAGATGTTTGTTTGTTTTAATACCCCTTCCTCAGCCCAAACAAACAGAAAATTGGAGAAGAATTAAGTGCTTTTTTTTTTATTTATCCTGAACAACCAAAGTCTCTAAGGGAACACATTTTTTCACATGAGCATCTGTTCCTTTAAAAACTCAGTTTTTTGCCCAGAAACAAAGGAAAAGCAGGCCTGTGATGAACACATTAGCAGCTCACTCTAAATACAATAATAAACGAAGCCCTCTGGAAGCAAAAATAACCAAACAGCCTTCTAAAGCTGCCTGCGTTTTGTGTACTTGTGCCAGATAGCTGCCTGTGTTGGCTTCTCATGGACTCAGCATGCTCCCAGTCCTCCACGAGGTACTCTCCCATCTTCAGCACAGGGCTCCTGTGCACTTAAGACTGCAATACCATGGCAGGACTCCGTCTGCGAATGGCTGCCATGCACACGGGGACTATGTATAGGTTCATTGCCTATAATAGTGCCCTGCATTGCCTTTGTTAAGCTGATTGTCGCTGAAAGATGTCAGCCTGACAACTGCTGAGACCGAAAGCCCCCTCATCTTCTACGTGGTAGATGACTGCCAGTGTAGGATCTTTAATACACAGAACCGAGCTGGGTGGTGACAGTGGCAGGGCTGGCTGACAGCCCCAGGTGAGGCTAGGTGGCCAGCCAGGTTGGGGATCCACCAGGAGGAGCAGCAGAGATATGGCTAGGCACAGGGCTGCAGACAAGGCTTTCTGCAGTGCAGAAACAGCCCTCCAGAAATACAATTCCCTGAGTCAGGGAAGAGCTGAACGCAGGTACACAGGCAGCACAGATCTGGAGCTGTATTTAAGCTCAGGTCAGGGCTAACAGGCAGAGGGTGTGTGGATGGAGGGCCCTGGGTGAGCTGGCTGGAGTAATTAAGGTCTGTGAATGCCCTTTGGGCCTGGGAGATAGAAGGTCATAAGTATGGGAAGCACCCTTAAGCAGAGAATATGAGTGCAGAATCACAGAGAGCTGGCTCCAACCACTCTGTGAACCAGTGCCTGAGGGTAAGTGGGAAGTGATTCCCCAATTATTATTAATTATCATTATTTGAAAAGGGCAGAAGACATTTTAGATTTGTTCTGCAGTACGTGGGCACAAAGAACACACACCGTTCAGCTGTGGATTCAGCAGAGCGGACCAAGGTGTATTAGGGGGATACTGGGAGCAAGGGGAGGTGAGAAGGTAACCTGTGCAAAAGAGCAGAGTGTGTAGGGATAACCAGCAGGTGAAAACCACTGTAGCGAGCAGTTGTCATGTGTCAAGGCCCCGAGGGACCACCAGCTGGGGTCAGAAAGGCATTCCTATCCAATTATACATGAAAACGTGGGATGCATTGTCAGCAATTATACGGCATCTTCGAACAAATCTGTTTGATCATCCTTAGGGAGAGGATGCCATGACAGATGATGAAAAGAGCCGCCCTAGCACACAAACCTCCACTATTCCCCTGGCTCCTTGGGGTTTGCCAAGCACCATGCCCCAGGGAGAGCAAGCTTGGTGGAGCCCTGTCCCAGCGGAATGCTTTGGGGATGTAAGGTGTGAAGATAAGGCAGCAGTGGGAACTACAGCAATCAGGAAGATCTTTATTTGAATCTGGATACCTTATAGGATATGTTAAGTTCTGCGGGCCTGCCCCTGGGGAAATGTGGCATGCCGCTGTCTCCTAGCACACCCTGCGCACACTTCGTTGTGTTGTTTGCACTTGAGAAGCAGGCTTAACCAGCAGATGCTACAGAAAAGGGAATTGCTGAATGTTTATTCAGATTCCACACAGCTGCTCAGCTCCACTCCTCCCCCCTCTCTTTTGTCTCTTATTCATGAGCACTGTTGTGAGTGGAGTTCTGCCTGGCATGTAGGATTTGGGACACAGCTGTGGCAGCATGATTTTGTGCAAGGGGAAGGAGAAATCCTGTCATTAAGAGGACTCTGATACCAGCTCAGGAGCAGGAAGGCACAGCGCATTGCTGTGTGAGGCAGCCACTCACACACCCCGAACAGAGAGTGGAGCGAGCTGCAGACACATCCCACGGATTGAAATGTATTTGCCTGAACCATTCATGAAATAATTACCAAGAGCAACAAAAAGCAAAGTCTGTTTGCTAATGATTCACCAGCGAGATAAAGGGCTGAATTAGTCAGATAATTTATTTGTAATAATAATCTAGCCAGCTGTAATTAGAAAGCTGGATGGAGTGATCTAGAAAGAGAAGGGAAGCATTCCCAACAGTGCACAACCTTCCAGAGAGTACTGGTATTTTTTAACAGCAGCATTCCCAAAAGCCTGTAAATTTGCCAGGGTGCAGGGTAGATCTGATAGAGGCCCAGGATGCTTTTTATTTTGGTGTGGGGATCCTTTCCTTTCTTGGCCTTGGTCTGTTTGAGCAGTTGGTGCTATTCCCAGTGGCTTTTGGGTGTAGATCAAAGTGCTGCTGAAATCACTTTCAAGTTAAGCAGAGAACATTTGGAATTAAATCAGCTTCATTTTAAGGGAGTTAGAAATTTTCTGGTGAGAAAAAAAGTTTTTTTTGAAGTACAGTAGCTAATTATGTTCCTTGAAAATTTCCCCAGCTGTAGTTGAGGTCTTCTCCCCAACTTTTCAACCGCGCAGGCTGAGACAAGGACGTCCCTTGGGTGAAATACCCTCCTCTGGAAAGCCCATGATGACCATCTGCCCAGAGAATTTGTGGACGCTCCATCCCTGGAGGCATTCAAGGCCAGGTTGGATGGGGCCCTGGGCAGCATGGTCTGGTGGTTGGTGGCCCTGCCCGCGGCACAAGGTTGGAGCTGGATGAGTTTCAAGGTCCCTACCAGTCCACGCCATTCTATGACGATCTACATTTGTGGATGTGATGGATCCCATCACTGCTCATTTATCTTGCCAGAGAGGTGAGCTCCTTATCTAATAGCTGGCTTGGCCCTGCCATCAGCAGTGGTGGTGGGCAATTCTGCCTTGTCCTGGGCCTTGCTATTTCTCAGCTGAGCAGGGAGCAGGGAGTACAAAGCACTTTGCTCAGAACAGGAGACAGGGAAGAGGGACCACATGCAGGTAAGAAACTCTTGCTGGTGTCTTGATACCAAGGTGGAGATGAGGAGTAACCCACCCACTGTTTTATGCAGAGCATTGCTGTGTCCTCATCACAGAGCCATCAAACCAGCATTTGTTGTGGACCTCCCTCTGAGCACACACCTTCAGCACAAATGCAAGCTAATAGCCATGAAGATGCTGGGGCAGTCCCTTTGGATGTCATCTGCCTCCCCATGGCCACTGAGGAGCTCAGCCTGTCTCAGCTTGGTGAGCTGTGTGACTGGAAGCCGGAGCCTCCTCTGTCAGAGGTGAAATCCTCTGGAAGGAAGACAAGCACGGGCTGACCCAAACATCAGCAGTTGTGTCAGGCTCACCTCAGTTGGTCTGCAGTTTAATCATCTCTGTCTGTTTTTGCTGGCTTGCTCCGAAGCCCTTGGAACAACACTCAGCGGGGCCTTTCCTTGGAGCTACAGTGAAATGTTAAAGGGACCGTTGCAGCTCTCTGCTGCACAATGAAGCAACGAGAGAAGATAATATGCTAACTGTGCTACACATTCTCTAACAAAGGACTCTCATAAGCATTCTCCCTCTAAACTATGCTGAGTCTTGTGTCCCAGCAGGACAGGGGACAAAACTCCCTTTCATACCCCTGGGATGCCGCAGCACAAGCCAACCTCCTCCTGACCCACATGTTGCTGGAGGGAGCTCTGTTCTGCAGCTAGGGACCCAGGGTGAAAGCTTCATTTAGTTAAAAGAACCTCACGTGGAGAGTGGAGATGCCTATTTTTGAACAACTGTGAAAACAGATGTAATCATTTTGAGGGTTGCAGAGATTGCTCTTCTGAGGTATATCTTGGAACCACAGGGGATTTTTTTCTCTCCCTCAGGTGCAAAGTCAGTAACATCCAAAGTGAAGCAAGCCCCTTAGATATTGGAAAACAACTGTTCACTGCCAACTACATAACAGACCTCTAGGGATGGACTTGAGAAAAGGGTGAATGGAAAGGTTTTGCATGGGGTCAAAATAAGACTGAATCATCAGCTTTGCAGTTTTGTGACCGTGTGTAAGACCATACTAAGAAGTATAGCTAGACTCCTGTTAAGACTTGGGAAGTAATCCCTCAAAACTAGCGTTGGTATGAACTCAGCTCAACAGCAGCACCATGCTTCAAAACCTTTGTGGATCAAGTAGGTAGAGTCTAGGATGAGAGCACCAAGAAAGTTCCAAGGTCAAGAAAACATGATCAGTGAGAAAAGGTAGAAAGAGTTAAGCTAGTTTAATATCACAGAATTGTAGGGATTGGAAGAGATCTCTGGGGATAATCTAGTCCAACCGCCTGCTAAAGCAGGAGAGTGCTACCTCCTACAGGAGGTTACACAGGACAGTGTCCAGATGGGTCTTGAATATCTCCAGAGAGTGAGGCTACACAGCCTCTCTGGACAGCTTTTTCCAGTGCTCTGTTGCTCTCAAAGTAAAGATGTTTTTCCTCATGTTCAAGTGGAACTGCCTGTGTTTCAGCTTCTGCCTGTTGCCCCTTGTCCTGCTGCTGGGCACCACTGAAAAGAGGCTGGTCCCATCCTCTTGACACTCACCCTTTAGATATTTATAAGCACTGAAAAGATCTCCTCTCTCAGGATGAACAGTCCCAGCTCTCTCAGCCTTTCCTCATATGGGAGATGCTCCAGGCCACTCGTCACCTTTGCAACCCTCTGCCGGACTCTCTCCAGAAATTCCTTGCCTTTCCTGAACTGGGATCCCCAGAACTGGACATGGGACTCCATATGTAGTGTCACCGGGCCAGAGTAGAGGGAGAGGATCACATCCCTTGATCTATTGGCCATGCTGTTTTTAATGCACCATGGGCTACCACTGCTGGCTCATGGCCAACCTGCTGTTCACCAGAACACTCAGGTCCTCTGCAGGTGGGGAGGAGTAACTCTACACTTGCCCTTGTTGAACCCCATGAGTTCCATTCCACCCAACTCTCCAGCCTGTCCAGGTCTTGTTGAATGGCAGCACAGCCCTCTGGTGTGTCAGGAAGAAGGTATTTGCTGGTGAGAAAGTGAAGTGCAGTCTTCAATATGCAAAAGATCACCACAAAAATGATGGGAATAATATATTCTTAGTATCTACGCTGGGGAAAAGGACATGCAGTGAGCTGCAGCAAGAGAAATTCAAGTCAGAAATTCAAGTTTTATGGGTAAGATCATCAGTGCACAGAAGTTCTTCTGGGAAGAGTGAATTTCCATCATGGTAAACTTTAGAAAGAGATATACTAAATATCTGCCAGGAATGGTCCACACGTAGGTAATTATTTTTTGGGCAGGTGATGGATGAAATGAATGCTTTTAACCCGCACTTTTGAATAGTCTACTATTGATTGTTTTGAATCAATATCATAAAGCCTCATATTGGCCACACAAAGAAGACAGAATTTTGGCACTGGGATAAGGGGAGAAGGAATGGACATTCATTTCAAAGGATGCTGAGCCCCGAGAAGGGAATCAGAGGGTATCCAGGTCGAAATATGCAAGCAGAAAGGATTCATCGCCTGCATTAGCATGCCAAGCAGAATGCTGTCTACACACCACCAGGAGACACGGCCTTTAAGTCTGTTCTACATAGGCTCAGAAGACAAGAAATTTTCCACGATAGGATGTGTTAAAAAAAAAAAGGAAAAGAAATTCTCCCTCACGCCCAACTGTTCCGCGCTGGCTTCTGAACACGATTTGTTTGCCACCCTCCAGCCCAGCAATGGTTGCAAGTACAGCGGGAAGGTGTGCAGAATGCTTCAGGATGAAAGTTTCTCCCTACAGAGCCATATGGCCACAAGCAGATAACGCTGTGAGCAGCATTCATTAACAATTTCCAAATCTGCAGCAGCTGGAGCGTGGGATCATTTAAAACATGACTGATGTACTTCCTGCAGCCGCGAAAAGGAGGGATCGGTTGGAACCCAAACTACACGACACGTTTCTCTGGACTTACTAAATAAAGCCACGTGCCTCTTGTCGCAAACATGCACACAGAAGTGGCCTCCTGGGGAGGGCACTGCAGGAGCACACAGGACAGATGCTCGGTGGAGCGCTGGCAGTAGACCAGGTATCCCAGTTTGCAGGGGATCCTTCAGAAGCTGAGCAGAATGGTGTGAGAGGAAAGGGCTTCTATAATGACTCTGATGGAAGCAAAGTGTTGGGCTACCCATTTATTTCAGCAGCAACAAGCAATAAAAGCTGCCATAAGCGAGGACCATTCTTTCAGCAAAACTGTTATGTGAAGGCTTGTAATGAGCTGCACCCACCTAAAAACTGTTCACGTTAACACAGTGCACTCTGATTTGTGGGATGGTGATCCAGCTTTGTGCCCCCCAGACGTGACTGCACTGATTACTGATGATATAGCGTTACAGCACTTCGTAGTGTTAAAAGACTTTTATAAACAAATAGATAAACAGTTGGTCAATCAGTTTTGTTAGATAATAAACTATTATCCACTGTTTTAGCCTGAGATGACGTGTTGCTCTTGTTTTTTTAAAGCATGTAAGAAAAGAGAGTCTGAACTTGCCAGAAAAGAAATGCTTCCAACATAAAAAAAGAAACAAAAAAACACCAAAAAAACAACATGGAATGATTTCTGAATGTTAAGCAATGGGGTTAAATGTTTAAAGCCTCCAAAACTTTTGGGCACTGGGACAGAATACATCTCCCTCAGCTTGATTGAATGCAGACGTTTGCAGCTAGGATCGTCGTCATGGACTCCTTTTACAGTCAGCGGAAAGAAATGAACCATGCCCTTCAACTGCCTGTTCCTTTTGGCCCATCGTAAAAGAAGATATTGTAGATGACAAGCTCTGACGTCGGCGTGGCACATCTGAGGAAGCTGAATCTTCCCCTGATGGCTCCTTTGAAAATCCATTAGGAAAAATATTTCCATCCCCAACCCAGATGAGGTGAGACGGGACCTCCAGAGGGCATGGACAGCTCTGCTCCTCTGCTTGAGGCTGAGAAGCTCGCAGTGTACAGCAGTAGGACCAGGATGCCTTCTCAGGGCAGAACTGACCTGGTTATTCAGGATATTACCTGCCCACCTTGAGAGGACTGTAGGATCTCTCTGTTATAGGAGACATGATGGGAGGAGTGGGAAGGGCTTTTATAAGCAGAGATGAAAATCCTGTTTTTATTTTGTGTTTTGTAGGCCAGCACCAGGGCAGATCTCACTTTCGGGGCAACAGGTCCAGCCCCACCAGAGTTTCATAAATAACACTAAAATCTTACCTTCTTATTCTGTTCTAACAGCAATGTACAGTCACAGCACAATGCACTAAGTGTTTAAGGGAGCAATATTGTACAAAGTCATAACAGCATTGGTTATCGTTATCAAGATAATACTAACAAGACATTTTCTTGCCATATGCTGGAAGACAGAAGACACTTCTGTTACCTTATAAAGAACCAATCTTTACAACTTCCTTCTACACAGACCTTTTTGGGATCATCTCAGTAGTACTCTCTAAAATCCTCAAGTGTTATTTAAAAACATACATATCATGGAAATTTGTTACAAATACTTGCAATGAGTTCCCACTGATTAACACACTTTTTAATAAGGCATAAGCATTTCAGAATACTTCTGTGTTTGTGCTCCTGTGTGCTAGTCCTCAGAGGGAAATCTACTGCATGTCCCCAGACTCAGAGATGAACATACAGCAACACAGGATGATAGCAAAGATGGGACATGTGTGGGAAAGCTACAGGGACTTCTACAAAATAAAGGCCATTTATTTCTGGCTTCCACTGCCCCCCACATAAAAAAAAAACCAACAAACTCACAACCCTGTATGCTCTCATCATGTTTTGCGAAGCACTGGAACAGGTTGCCCAAGGAGGTTGTGGATGCCCCATCCCTGGAGGCATTCAAGGCCAGGCTGGATGTGGCTCTGGGCAGCCTGGTCTGGTGGTTGGCGACCCTGCACATGGCAGGGGGGTTGAAACTCGATGGTCATTGTGGTCCTTTTCAACCCAGGCCATTCTATGATTCTATGATGATTCTATGTTTTAGAAATGCCTTGACTATGAATTCCTTATTCTTTTCTGATACTCTTCCTTTAAACAGCTATCATATGATATATGCATAAGCATATCTGCTGCAAAATTTTCTTTCAAGTTCTCCATCAGTTAGAAAGCCCTAGAGCTGCCACTGGCCAGGGCACCAGCAATTTTGCTCAGGATCTACTCCTACAGCTGGATTTTCTCCTCCTCCCACAGAAGTGCCTGCTTCCTAGAGGCAGCTCTGCTATGTCTGTGGCACCCTTCTGTCAGACAGGCAGACACAGTTCCTGCCCTGAGGAGCAATTGACTGCAGTTAGGTTAAAAAAACGGAAGGATCCAAACCTAATGATAGAGAGAGAAGAGAGTGAAATGCAAGGCTTCTAGGGAATTGCTTGTGCAGAGTTTTCTCTGCTCCGTGCTGAGACGGGATGCTCTATATCTCTCTTTAGAATTAAGGGTCTCATTAAGGAAACTGTAACATCTCATTTAAATGCCTGAGGAAGAGAGTTACTGTGAAGCGCATAACAGGGCTGTGAGCAGACTCTGAAACCTTGACACAGATACCCTTACACTGAGATCTCATGCCTTTGTACAGTGTGTAAATGGGATGCAGGACAGAAGGAACGAGGGTCAGCGGGAGATTTCACTTACCACAAACTGGTGCCCACTGACACTACTTCCTCCGTTCCACCTCTTCTATCTGGAGTTCTCTGCAACCTGGACTCACTTGTTAGGGATTTCCTCCACCTGCATTTCCTCCACCTGCATCTTTTGTCAACCAGACCCCCTGCCTGGCTGACTTACCAGAGAGGAGTGTTTCCAAGCAGACAGCATGTTAAAGAGCGCCAAAGCTTTTGACCTTTTTGGTTGAACATCCCCATATGTTCCTGCTGGATGCTTGCAAATCTTGGGCTTGCTTCTGCCTGGAAGAAGCTGGCAGAGCACTTTTCAGGTGACCAGCTAAGCTGCATCCTGGGAGAAGTTCACTTTCAACACACTCCAGAAGCTGAGAAATTGTTTCCTGAAGAGCAAACGTCGTTCTACTCCACCAGAGGGTGAACTTCAAATGTGGTTTGCACTGCAGCTCGTAGGTTGCACGTGATGATGCTACAGAGACAGGGCACTACCCCACGTGTTAATGCATGCAGAAAATGGGTTTGCTTCCCAAAGAAGTAGGGGAAATGGAGCCTTTCTACTCGGCTACATCTGGAGGAAAGGGTGTGTGATTTCATCAGCTCTGTGCCATAATTGCTATTCAGATTTAGCATTATTTTTATTTTCTCTCTCTGAAATGAAACAGAAAACAATTACCCTAAAGTCTCCAAAACTCCTAATGTGATTCCTAAGTAACGTTTATCCTTTTCCTTCTGGCAGTTACATGGCAGACCAAATCCACCCCTGGTAAAACGTTACTAATTCCTGTGCACACACCTAACCTAACGTTTCCAGGCAGATGGAGCAACTGCCTGACATCTCTCTCTTTCTACAGGTTGACCCTGTGACAAGAGGCAGATTTAGAGAGGTCAGATCTACTCACACTTGCAATTCCAGGCTGAGTTTCTTTGAGATAGAAACCCAGCAAGAGAGAGCTGAGAGCCTGATTTCCCAATGATATTCCGTGCATAGGCTGGAATCATCCATCTAAAAGGACAACGATACTTTTCCATTCTTATTGTAGGAAATAAGAAGAAAAAAAGCAATCTCAGTCTCTTTGTAACCCTCGTGTAACCCTCCAGAAGTGGTAGGTTGGGCTGCTGCTCACATCACCTGAATAATTTTGTTCTTTGCTACATTTTCTCCTAATAGAGGCAGCTCTGTCTGAGCATTCATTATTCATGTCTGAGCAGCAGAGCAGCTCCAGAAGACTCTCCTGGTTGCAATCATAACAGGCACCAATCAAACCCGAAGCTGAAACAGCTCAGTTTCTTTAAACTTGGCGTCTTAGCTGACATCAAATTTAACTATTTGGACATCTCTTGCTTCGCTTTGGTCAAGCCCTTCCTGCTATTGCTTCATTAGCATGGTAAAAGCATGCGTAATGACACAAGAGACCATAAGCAGAGAGATCAAAACACGAATCTCAAAAGATGTTGCTTGTTTGGATGAACCATGAC
The DNA here is from genome assembly GCF_016699485.2 of Gallus gallus. Taxonomy (NCBI): domain Eukaryota; kingdom Metazoa; phylum Chordata; class Aves; order Galliformes; family Phasianidae; genus Gallus; species Gallus gallus. Next base: position 80,753,661 of record NC_052532.1, read on the forward strand.
CTCTGAGCTGTTTTTCTCCCTTAACCAAAGGCAGGTGCAAGACAGATGACTCTTCGAACCGATACGTACGTGCAGCACCCAAGTGTGTTCTCTCCTGGTGGGCGGTTCTCCTCTCAGCCTGCTTCGCCCGTGGAAGTGCCCCTCGCAGTTGATAATGCAGACCCTGGGATTATACCAAGCCTTACCACTAGATGTCCAACTCCGTCCCAAATCCACCAACGCCTCCCGTGTCATTGGGGATGCCCCTACGTGCTCTTCCAGCTGCAGCCATCTCAGCAAGCGCCAGGCTGGATTTTTAGTTTACTTCTGAGGGAAGTGATTGGTGTGCTTTAAAGGCCTTAGCTACTGCAGCCGCAGGGATTTCTAAGGGGGTACTTAGCCCAGAAGGAGGAGGCTCGATGTTACTAACAGCTCCCAGCCATGATTTTGTTCAAAAATTAAATCTACCTGCTCATACCGTTAATGAAAAAAAAAAAAAAAAGCAATTAATGCAGGTCCATGGAGAAAATGTTAACTTATCAGCAACAGAGGCTATGTTTCTTTGTTCCCCCTTGGCCAGTCTGAGCTGCTTGAAAACCAATAAAGAGAGAAAGCTGGGGAGTTTTTATCTTGGGACTGCAGCTCTTTCAATACTCCTTTGCAAAGCACAGAAATCCTGGTCAGTGTTTGGGTCAAAGGTCGTTCTGCATGCAGCAACACGACAGCACCTGTTTGGCTTCATGTGGACATGGTAGAGATGCTCCCCTTCAGATGAGCTGGGCGATGAAGCACCGAATGAAGCGTGTTTATGAGAAGTCCTGTGTTTCCTTCTTCAGGAAAGGCCTATGACACTGTCACTGTGGGCAGGTTTGAACTCACCACCTTTCACGTGTTTAGTTGCTCAGATGTGTGTTTCTTTCCAATGTCGCTGTTGTTAAGCAACAGCTCTGTTCCTGCCCAGATGGGGTTTCTTCTCAGCAGGAGATGAAGAAATTCCCTTCTAACGAAATACCTCTTCCATGAAAGACTATTATGTAAAGGATGGGATCTTGCTTTTACCACATAGAGGAAAATATATGTTTTGTTAAGAGCACGCTTCTGAAAGGATACCTCTCAGGCTCTTTTTAGCCTCACCAGCAACCTTCCTGCTTCTACCAAAAATAAACACAGCAAGGCTTTTCTCTTCCAGCACCTGTGTGACAGGATGTCCCACACCACCACAAAGCCCCACATCACCACGGCACGAGACAGGCTGAGATCGCCTCAGGCATCTCGTGTGGGGGGAAGTGGCTGGGCCTTCTCCGGCCCTCAGTATCTCACCGTCGCCTCCCCACGGATCAAGGGTGGCCAGGAAGGCTGGGTGTAGGGACAGCAACAGGGAGGATTCTGCCACATCCCTTTGGCCTTCCTGTTTAGCGGTGGTGCCTTACGCCTCTGAAAGCACTAGAGCAAAACTTCTGAAACCTTCATAATTGCAAAGGACAATGTCACGGGGCCCCAGGGACTTCGTCGCATCAAGGTCACTGGTCATTAGGGGGAGCAAACTATCATTCCCATCATAAAAACACTGTAGGATTGGCAGTGCCCAGAGTGAATAAACACGTTCAGAGCCTCACTCATTTCCCTTCCTGTGTACAGCCATAGCCATTTTGCTGCCATCCTCCACAATGCTTAGTCATGGCTCACAACTCATCTAGATTTGGTGCCCGCACGGTCCCTCCTGTGCTCCGTCTCCGTGAGCAGCAAGCTGGTCAGAGACCCCGAGGCACAGATCTGTAAAGAGAGAGGGTCTACCAAGCATGGCATGGTGGTGGCCTGCTCCTGTACAGGGAATGGAGACTCAGGTTGCAGCTAACAGCCCAAGAGCTGGGTAGGGAGGAAAGGCTGTTGAAACCCTTCATCCAGACCCATAACATTACATGAAAGACCACAGCAGGTCCTCTTTGACAGCACTGTATTTGTGCACAGGGCAGGACACTCTGAGAGGAGGGTCTCCTTAGCCCAACAGGCTGCGGAATAAGCACGTTCAGAAATGCTGCTGGTTACCCATCCCTACAGCTGTCTTGTCAGTCAAAACATTTAATGTTGACATGAGGATGACCTCATTGCAAGCGTGATCCATCAAGACCAGGGAAGAAAGGTCCTTGTGCCAACAAAACCAGTCCCAAACTATGCAAGCAGGGCGCCAGCATGTTTAAAAATATCTCTGAGTCCCTACACATCCCACCTCTGGCTTCCTTTCCAGCCTGCTCCTCAATGTGAAGGACTCAGTTGCTAGCCCGAGCTTGGGATGTGGTGAGACGTTTCTGTGGTCAGAGGGTGGAGTTCCCTTTCTTTCTTTCTCTTTTTTTTTTTTTCCCCTGAGATGCTCTGGCTGTTGGTCAATGCCTCTTCAAAGAAACACTATTCCTCTCCACCCCCTGCCTCTCTTTCCCTCACTAGGAGGGTAAATTAAGGAGCTCAGGGATGACAGGAGCCTGCAGGAGACCTGTGCTTTGCACCAACCCTCTCATTATGGCCAGCACACAAGCCAGCAGGGCAGCCGATCCAAACACAGCCCTTCAAAGGGCTTCCTTCATACCTACAACTCTGGGACTCCCGTTTCATGGTGCTTAGAGCAAGCATGGCTTTGTTTTTTCCTGTGCCACTACCTGTCCTATTTGCCTTCAGAGCTGCCTCCTGCTGCCAGATGACAAATTTGCAGGGACTGGGATGAAGATGTGGAAAACACCAGGATGCCACAGAACAGCAATGTAATGAAGTGGATGCTGGCAGCTTGGCAGTATCACTTCTCAGTCATCATTTCTTTCTCTGAAATCAGCTAGGCTCTATTCTGTTCTGAACGTAATGGAAAAGTTATCCCCCTTCAACGATATACACCCCTCTATGTGAATGATTCTCCTTTCGGTGTACTCCTCTCACGTTCACTTTCTTTAAGTAAGAGAAAAATGCAGGTGTAAAAGTCAGCTGTAACTTAAAGTAACAGTGATGACCATTTTGTAGTGTAGATCTGGCACTTGATTTTTCTCAGGCCGTGCAGTCTATTCACAACTGGTTAACGTGCCCCAAACCACAACTAGCCAAACATTCCCTTCAGTGTCCACAATCAATCCACAGATGAGAGGAAGAAACTGCAGAAGACTTGCCAGGTAGCATAAGGTAATAAAGAACCTAAGGAAATTGCAATCTTCTCTGGGACAGTCCACAAATTGAAAAAGAAGCTAGATTTGCAGGATAAGTAATTCATTGCAAAGTTATTCACTGAGCTATTGGAATCAAATAAAAGGAGGGAGAAGGGCCCAGAATATGCTAAGGTAATAGAAGTTATGACACTATTGGCACGTGAGGAATACGCTTCCTCGGAAGGATGACAAAGAGGATCTGGCTCTTTAGTGGCATTTTTCAGAAGCAGAGCAAGAAGGAAGAAGCTAGAAGAAAAATAGAAGCAGTTTTTATCCACAGCCCATAGATCCTGGGGCCCCAGAGCTGAGCTGTCACTTCTTATTTTTATATCCTACTCCCTGTGTGTGAGTGTTTTACCAAGATGTTTTCTTTTCTCCTATTTCGTATTTTCAGCAGTTGCTATTGTTCTGCAGCCTACACGCTGGCTCTGGGAACCCAAGGACGGCATGAAAAGCTGAAGTACAGGAAGCATTGTACCAGGAAAGGGCAGAGCAAGAGGGCTGATAGGGGTGACATAGACTCCAAGGTCTTCTGGAAATGTGGCGCCTAACTGTGTCTGGTGCAAGTGCTGTGCTCAGATGCACTTCAAAGCTTAGGTAGCAAGTTTAAGAACATTTATAACCCTCAGATGTTGAGCGTCTGTGGTTTCAAAAGGCTGTAATAAGTTGTGCTAGACTATAGTGAAAAGTGTTGTTTTGTTTTTAATTTTTTTTTTTTGAAGGCTGCTGAGCACAAAGTGTTGAGGGTTTCCACTGCCTTTCACTCCTACTCTGGCCATAAAGAGACAGAGATATCAGGGCTGGAGCACCTTTCATAAGAAGAAAAGTTGAGGGAACTGGGCTTGTTTAGCTTGGAGAAGAGAAGGCTCTGGGGAGACCTCATTGTGGCCTTCCAGTACTTGAAGGGAGCATATAAACAGGAGGGGGAACGGCCATTTACGAGGGTGGATAGTGATAGGATGTGGGAAAGGTTTTAAACTGAGACAGTGGAGGTTTAGATTAGATATTAGGAGGAAGTTTTTCACTCAGAGGGTGGTGACGCACTGGAACAGGTTGCCCAAGGAGGTTGTAGATGGCCCATCCCTGGAGGCATTCAAGGCCAGGCTGGATGTGGCTCTGGGCAGCCTGGTCTGGTGGTTGGTGACCCTACACACAGCGGGGGGATTGAAACTTGATGATCATTGTGGTCCTTTCCAACCCAGGCCATTCTATGATTCTATGATTTCTATGACGAATAAACATAATCAGCTGTGTTACCTATTGCAAAGATTAACTGGAAAAGAGGAGATGATCAAGGTCACATTCATTTGTGGGTACCCCAGACAGTTTGAGAGGAAGACAACAATAACTTGGAGTGAACTGAGGTGTCTTGGAAAAGTGTCTGTAAAGTTTCCACAGGAATGATATGTGATAATGTCTGCTCAAGATGGTGTGATATAAAAATACCAGGTAGCAAAATAAGATGATCGGAGCAATCTATTTTAATTGTGTTTCAGATTTGTAGTTATTTCCAAAACCTGATAATAATTACCAGAAAACAAAACAAAACTAAACTAAAAAGGTTGCTTCCTGTCAGCTGGTAATTAAAGCATCCTGATTTAAAACTAAATATAACCTTTCCACTAAATTTAGTAACTTTTTGCTAGTCGGAGCTCTCTGCGCATGCAAATAGAACAATCTAATCACTGCCATTTATTCAGATCCATAATTTGCATTTAGTTATGTTAGAAAATAGTGGATGGCTTTGCTTATTTACATGGTAATTATTTTTTTTTACTTTTGATTTGTGTCAGTCTATCTCTGGATGAGAATAGGAATTCAGTTAATGAGCAGAAAAGCAGCATTTTAATTCTGCTTTTTATTAAATAATAAAGCTGTACAGGAACCGTGCAGGATGTGCAAGACAAGTTGATCAGAACTGATTAAGTAACGAAAAGACATATTATTCACAGGTAGTGAATTCAGTTGTTTATTTTTGGTCAGTATGTCCCACAGGGTTTTAGAGCCAGAATAATTTTAAGAAAGTCTTCCTTAGAACTTCCAGAAGAGTCAATAAATTATAGAGAAAGGAATTTTTTTTGACTTCAGCAAACTTCTCCCAGACCTTGCACTAATGCCTCAATTCAGCGGTGAGGGATTAGGCCTTAAAAAATATCAACATTTCACATTCCTTTTTCAAACGGCTCCATGTTCTGAAAGGAATATTCACTTCATCTAAAGGCCAAAAGCACAGCTGAAAGGAAAGTTAGGCAGCTATGGTTCGTCCCTAGCAGTCCTCCCATTGCTCCTCCTCCATTTCACATCCAAACTATGGTTCCTGCAAGAGGCTCCTCCTGGAACAGAGTCCACCGTACAGCCTCTCAATGCAGGGTTTTGCCAGTGGTTCCTCAGATAATTAATCCCATCTCAGCAGCCCTCTTCTTGCCATCTTTGAGCTTCTCAGAATGTCATTAATTCATCTTCTTGGCCCCTCACTGCAAGAAAGAAATCGAGGCCCTGGAGCATGTTCGGAGAAGGGCAACAAAGCTGGTGAGGGGTCTGGATCACAGGCCTTATGAGGAGCGGCTGAGGGAGCTGGGATTGTTCAGTCTGGAGAAGAGGAGGCTCAGGGGAGACCTTATTGCTCTCTAGAACTGCCTGAAGGGAGGTTGTAGTGAGCTGGGGGTCGGCCTTTTCTCTCGTGTAACTACTGATAGGGCTAGAGGGAATGGCTTCAAGCTGTGCCAGGGGAGGTTCAGGCTGGACGTTAGGAAATACTACTTCTCTGAAAGGGTGGTCAGGCACTGGAATGGGCTGCCCAGAGAGGTGGTGGAGTCACCGACCCTGGAGGTGTTCAAGGAATGTTTGGACGTTGTGTTGAGGAATGTGGTTTAGTGAGAACTATTGGTGATGGGTGGATGGTTGGACTGGGTGATCCTGTGGGTCTTTTCCAACCTTGATGATTCTATGATTCTATGATTCTTCCCCGATCCTCCCAGCTGGTGTAAGTTTTTCTGCTTCCCATCCAGTTTGAATTCAGGAGTTCCTCCACCTGGCCTTCCTGCCACAGAAGGTCACAATAAGTAGCGCGAAATCTCCTTGGTTTCAATCAATTCCTCTCTGTCTTGCTTGTAGGTAAAGGGGCTGCAGCACTATCTTAGAGAAGTCAGAAGAGGGAAGTGGCTGCTGGCCAATCCCTCTTGCATCTCCTAAGCAACCACTAAAATAGACGAACACTCTTTTCATAGTGGCATTATGATAAAGTGATTTGGCAAAATGAGAATATAATTTCCTGTTGACTATTAAGGCTCCACAAATGATCTTTAGTCACTGAGCACAGTGGATCTGTGTTCTGCAATAAATAGCAAGTATGGAATAAACTGCTTTATTACTGCAACATGAACCGAGAGGATCCCAGATTTCTCGACCAGACTGTGTGTACCAAATAAGGAGCTGCTATAGAGACAGGCCTTTGTTTTTTAGCTCACTGTCCAAAATCTTCCAAGCCTTTAAAGTTTGTGTCTTCAAAATTTCCCCCTGCACTAATGAAGGCTTTAGCTTTTTTGATTCTGGTTTTAATGGAAAGTTGAAGTTGTTGCAAGAAGTCCCAGGACTCCAGGAGTTGGTACTTTAACACAGTTGCTATGTATGAAAATAAAATTGCCACCCAGAAAACTCGGCATGTACAAAACTTCATTTCCCTCTGGAAAGGGCCATCTCCAAACGACTCTTTCAGCCTATTTTATTAGCGATGTTTGAGTCATTCAAATGACCTGCAATACTTTGAAGTGCAGCAGTGCCAGATCTTGCATATTTTATCCCATTAGACCCCATCTGCTAAGGGTCAGTCTAAAACCAGCCTCTCCTTGCTGCATTAGTTTCTCCCTCTTACATGCTTTGCCTGCTGTAATGCCTGAATTGCTTTCTTTCCACTTCCTTTCCACTCACAATTTCTGCCTAAGACTGCTGTCCTACAACACCTGTCCATTGGTGCTGGGTGCCCATAGTGTTAAAATATTATTACCTACTTATTTTCTCCCCCAGCTGCATTTTTCCTGCCAGCATGCGTTCTCCTAGGCAGTTCTTAGTGTTGGTTCCATTTTCAACTTGCAAATACTTGGCATGATTGCAAGAAAGATGCTACATAACTAGAACTCAAACCATTGGATTTGTCCCAACGTCTCTTAAATTTGCCGGAGAAGAGTACATACATGGTGACTGTGGAGTGAAAGCACAACATTCTGGCACTGGGGACGCATGTGCTCCCTCTGTCCCTCTTCTCAGGCAGGAGCATCAGATGCTTGTGTGGTTTGGGCAGATACCTTTTCAGCTGATCACTCCCTCGCCCTAAATTTTGCTCCGATACTCAGCAAATTTCTTCCCCTTCTGGAAATGTTGATTCTTGTTGGCATCTATTTTTTGCAAGCTTTGACCTCTTTGATGCTTTATGGGCCTAAAGGAAAACCCAAACCGCATCCAGCTGAAGGATGTTCCTGGAATTTCCCTCTGGGATACAAATCCATTTCTGGTGAGAGAGGATTTGGCTTAGGAGGACAAAAGAAGCAACAGAATTGGAACCTAAGATAATGGAACAAAATCCACTTTGGATGGATATCTGCAGTTTCCAAGCTCTCATCATTTAGGCTGCTGAGGATCAGGCAGACCCCTCCTCTTAAAGAAATCTCTGCTCATTCTCTTTTCTCCCTGTCTGGCCTTTTTTTCTTTCCATTCCTCCCCACCCTCTTTTTTTTTTTTTTTTTTTCCTTTGGCTCCATTTGCTCAACGCGAGCTGGAGGAATCTTAACATGGTTCTTGCTCTGCTCACCAGTGGGGCTGGGGCTGCTTTTTTTCCTCACCACCCAGTGCCAAGGCTGCAGAAAATGGTAGCCAAGCTCCACAAGAGCACAGAAAAGAAAGACAGGGTGGTGAGTGAGAACGACATCTGACCGCACCTGTAACCCTATATGTACACGAGCAGCCTCTGCTACAATCAAGGCAGATAGCTAAGGCTTTCCAGGAACAACTTGCTGCTAAACCATGCACTGGCAGGAGTACAGGATTAGGGGTGAGGGAGAACAGAGAGCAGATCTTCCATTGCCCCTTGCCGCCTGGCTTTGTATTCTCTCTACCTTCACCCTCCCTGGCCTCCTAACACCTCTCAGAGATACACTTGGGGCTGGGCCATACCACAGAGCTCATAAGCCTGTGTTAGACCTTGGAGCTAGAGGGACAATCGCTTCCCATTTCCCAGTACAGTATGTTACAAAGGGCCGTTGCAAAGCTTGGCCGCCTGACAGTTTCGTTTGCAAGAGCGCTGGCCCCTTTCCAAGCAATTCTTTCAGGTCTCATTGTTTGGTAGGAAACAAACAAGGGGAACAGCGCTGGGTGGGCACACCAGAAGAGGGTCTAAAAATAGCAGGGCAGCATTATGGAGCCAGGCTTCTTAGCCAAAGCTTATTCTAGAGATAACAAAGCCCCTCTGCTCTTCTGCAGAAAAGACAGCGGCCCTGCCACAGCTGCCCCAGTTACATGGAGATGGCTCCCCAGATGTCCTGCCCATATTGGCCTGCTACCGTGATGCTCAACTAGCCATAAAAGTTGAAAGCAGTCGATAAAGCTGTGTAAGTAATTGCGAAGTACTCAAAGCATGTTACTGGTTCCAGCCTGAAGTCTTCTGAGCACCTTCTGCTGTAACTCACACTCAATGTAACTTCAGAGTGAGTCGGGAAATAACCTGAACCACAGATTTAGACAATGTGAGGTGTCAGAGCCACGGCAAGCCAAGCACGTTTGGCCTGTGATGGAAAGACGATAACTGTGCCATCTTTTTCTGGAGGTGTTGAGATCCCGTAGGATTCAAGCAACACAACGCTGCTGACAGCATGGCAGGGCTGGTGACATTTACAACAGCAGAGACGAAGATAAAAGGAAGTGGGCCAAAGAAGTTTAATAGAACCAGCACAGCCTGGCACGTCACCCCAGAAAAAAACACCTGCTACAACGGCCAGGTAAAGAAATGTTATATGAGAGGTGTGGCTTTCCCTGAGGGAGAATATGGGGAGCTTTAACACTGCGTACATCCTGAGAGGAGGGCACTCAAACGTCAGGACTCTTCCCACAGAGCTGATTTCCCTGCCCAGTAACATCAGCATCTGAGAGCAAAACAGAAGGCCAAGTTGTTTTTCCACTTAACTCAGGCACACGCCTGACCATACAGAGTGATGTGGTGCAAGACAGGAAGGGGTAAGCCTGGAAGGGAGAGAGGATATGGTCAGCCTTGTGGAGAAGACAATAGGAGATGACTTGTGCAGACCCACCACTACGCTCCCTACAGGGACTTAGCCCAGCACATAGAAACAAGGAACAATAAATGTGCAGGAGCCACCACTTGCAGGAACACCTGGCCTTGCCGGCCACAGCTGCTAGCACTCTGCCCATCACAGCTGACATCCCTCTTGCAGAGGTGTTTGCAGAGGGCACATGTGGCTTTTGCAAACTTCCTCTCTTCTTTCTTCCTGCCATCAAATCCTATTTTGCCTTGCTGGAGACAGAGGGAAGGGGTGAAGTAACAGTCTGCCCTAGCTGGAGACCATCACTGTAGGAACTCTTCCCTGGTGTGCTAGACATTCAAAGACAAAAGAGGAGTCATAGTTGAAAGCTTGTGCTAAAACAAGATGTAGCTCTCTCATGGAAAAGAAGTTTCTTGTATGTGATCAAGAGAAGACCCCAAAATAAAAGACATCAGATTTTAAGTGATTTCTAAAAAAAAAAAAAGCACATAACAGGCTAGCTTTTATCCCTGAAATAATGAGCATTTTTGAGTGTTTTTCTCTTTTTCCAACACATTATTACAAAATGGCTCTTCTCTTCTAGAGAAAGTGATCAGAACAGATTATTACTTGAGTGAACACCTCTGTAAACCAATTTATTTCATCCCTTCCATCCTATCTCTTACTATAGGTACTATTTCTCCATCCTTAGCCTAGCATCACGATTTAAAGGAACTGTAACAAACTGGTGTTATTGTGCTTAACCTACAGCTTCTTTCTCCCAGTGCAACAGGACTGGCAGACCTGTTAATAAGAGAGTGGGAATACAGGCAGCGGAGAGGATGCTGGTGTCAGTGTTCTCTGAGTGGCTGTAGCTGAGCTAACCAGAAGTTCTAAGCACTGGGACCTCTGTTGTGTACTAGCAGTGCTGTTGATTGTTAGAACTCAACGTAGGAGCGACTAAATAGTTTCTCTTTCAGTGGTATAGACCTCTGATTCCACAGATTTATCATTTCTGCTAGAACAGTGCCTGTATGGTAAACATTGGTGAAATTCCTAGAACCAGTGAGATGCAAATGTGAAGGAAAAGATACTGAAAGTCATCTGCTCTCTATTAGACTGTGGTATAGCAGCTGGACACAGTGATTAAGCAAAGGATATCTGAAGTGATAGACAGACGTCTTCAGGATTTTCTTCCCATGTTAAGTTTTCTCAGCTCCTAGAGATGCTGGCTATGCTTGCGATCCTGGTTATCACCTGTACTCACAGGCTGGTAGCACATGAGGAGTGATGGGATTACATTTAAAGCATTTCCCATGTTCATAGACGCTGTAAATTGGCTTTTTGCTCTCCTATAGACTCACACAGTAGCTTTAAGGAAATTGTTCAATTACTGTAGGCCTCTTTGCTTACCTAACTGGGGGAAGTTGGTATTTATCCAAACTGGGGGAAGATCTCCTTGAGAGCAGCTCTGCGGAGAAGGACTTGGGGGTCCTGCTGGACAAGAAGCTGGACGTGAGCCAGCAGTGTGCGCTTGCAGCCTGGAAGGCCAACTGTGTTCTGGGCTGCATTAATAAAGCGGTGGCCAGCAGGGAGAGGGAGGTGATTGTGCCCCTCTACTCAGCTCTTGTGAGGCCCCATCTGGAGTACTGCATCCAGGCCTGGGGCCCCCAGCACAAGGAAGACACAGAGCTCTTGGAGTGGGTCCAGAGGAGGGCCACTACGATGATCAGAGGGCTGGAACACCTCTCCTATGAAGAAAAGTTGAGGGAACTGGGCTTGTTTAGCTTGGAGGAGAGAAGGCTCCAGGGAGACCTCATTGCGGCCTTCCAAAATTTGAAAGGAGTGTATAAACAGGAGGGAGAACAACTGTTTATGATAGTAGATAGTGATAGGACAAGGCGGAATGGTTTTAAACTGAGACAGGGGAGGTTTAGGTTGGATATTAGGAAGAAGTTTTTCACTCAGAGGGTGGTGGTGATGCACTGGAACAGGTTGCCCAAGGAGGTTGTGGATGCCCCATCCCTGGAGGCATTCAAGGCCAGGCTGGATGTGGCTCTGGGCAGCCTAGTCTGGTGGTTGGCGACCCTACATACAGTGGGGGGGGGGGGGGGGGAGGTGAAACTCGATGGTCATTGTGGTCCCGTTCAACCCAGGCCATTCTATGATTGAATGATTGTATGATTCCATATGATTCTATGATTCTATGAAAAAGGGTGGCCAAAAAATTCACATTTTGGTGGAAATGGTTATTTGCATTGAGGCAACGTGTTGAGGAATCACCTCTCTCCACGACGTGCTGCTTTGCTTGTACTCAGCACAGGGCTGCCTCTTCCATGTTATCCAAAAACTGCTGGCAAGATGCTCACGAGAGGGCATGTGTGAGTTTGGAATGGCTCCATGGAATGAGGTTTGTGGCCTTCCTGCCTCACTGAACAAGCCATCTCTTTGGTAAGATGCTTGGAGAAGGCTCAGAGTACACCTCTGAGAAGGAAGCCTTCACTAGCTATGTGGCTGGTCTGGTGGAGTTTTTCTCTGAGTGTTTTCTTTATAATACTATTGCATATTGCACTATCAATGGAGTTTTGCACTGGGAAACATAAAGCCTTTCTATAATGGTTTTTATATTGTTTAAATAAAGAACAATTAGAGTCCCCTGTCAAGAATTAGAGGTCCTCTGTACTAGATGCTGTACAAACACAGAGTGAAGCAGCCATCACCATTCAGACAAGTTTATGGTCTGAGCAAGGGAGTACAAAAGGCAGTGAGAACTGAGGGAACAGGAGGAGTTAGGAATCAGAAGTGGTAGGTGCCCTGTGACAAGGGGAGCCCCAGATCTGTGCTCTGATGGGCACTCAAAGAAACAAAGGCCTCCACACCAGCCTTTAGACTTCACAATGTGATGGGAGTAGGCAGGAAACCCTGACGGAGAGGGGCAGGGGAGGAAAGAGAGCGTGCAGAGGGGAGGGGAGGGAGGTTGAACTGGCGTGTCAGGGTCTAACAATGACCCGTCTGTGTCAGGAAAACAGTCGTACTCAGCAGGGCTATTTTTAGGGGAATCCACCCCCTGGTCCTTCCATTCTCCCCCACCCCCAGCCGCCCTTTTGTGCTGTGAGGCGCCTGGAAGGTCGGTGGAGATTTCAAAGCCATGGGTAGGGAAGAGCTCCACACGATGAAGGAAACGCAGTGGGGAGGGGAGAGGTGGGTGCCCAGAAATAGCATGCGTGAGGCCTCTGCAGCAGGCTGGGCCTGGAGGAGGAGAAGCTTCATGGCCAAGGCTGCTCCCCAGGCTCTCTGGCTGCTTCTGGGATTATGAACACCCCACCTGTACGGATGAGGAGGAGCACACAGTCATAACCCATGCCATGTTAATCCATGCACACATCTGGGCTTGCAGGCCGAAGGGTGAGCACCCTGTTGGTGGGGAGGTGGCCCACCAGCCCACCTTCATGCCATCATGCTGTCTGTAAGTTTCTGTGAGAGCTCCTGCTTGGCTTGGTATTGTTTTTATTTTGCAGACTCACTTTTTTTTCCCCCCTTTCTTTTTTTTTTAAAGTGGGATAAAAATTCCCCCATTTTTTTGCCAGCTGTCTCAGCTTTGGACTCCTTTTTATCTTTCCATGCATCTGGCCCGAGCTCTTTTCTTCTCTGGCTTTACCATGTTTTCATCTGAGAAAGCTTTTCCAGGAGGGACACCGGATTACATCTTAACCCCACTGCTCACCCCAGCTATTGCAGTCTTCCCTGCCTCCCAGACTGCACAAATCCAGGCTTCTTATTTTTCCCTCTGTGGAGAACATCGGCCCTTTCCCTCAGAAAAATCCCCTGGCTCAGCACTGATTTCAGGCTGTGATACGAAGCGCTTAGTTTGTAAAGCCTCCCTTGTTTGGTTCTCACTCACCTTGCCTGACCTCCTCTTCCCTGCCCGGGCTCCCCGGGCAATCCCTTCTGTCCTCATGCTGAACCTTGTCCTGCTGCAACAAAAGCCACCCCCATGGCCCAGCCTCTTCTGGTGCTCCTCACATCGTGGCATGACTCCGCTTTCACACTGCCTACCTACCCCCACAGCTTTTTGGACTTTGAAGAAGATGTCACAGTGATTCCCAGTGGTGAAGCTGCTCTGGGTCTCAGCATCATGTGAGATGTGAGTGAGAGGACGCGCTTCCCACACAAAGGGCAAGGAGATGGGTTTATTTTCCTACAGAAGACGGCCAGGCGAGACACCCAGCTCCGAGCGTCCTGTTGTCTGTCTGACCCGTTTGAAGCCTTGGCAGGCAGGCAGGATGTCCTGTGGCACGCAATGGGTTTGGCGGCTGGCTGTTATGGGGAGGGATCCTGATGTGACACTGAGGTGCTGGGAGAATCCCAGGATAGGCTCAAGGCATTTTGAAGTGTTGTGTGGTTATGGAGGGTTCCTAAAAACAGCTGTCAGGCCGGTGGAAAGAGCTCAGGAGAAGAGGGTGGGAGCTGACAGGCAAGATACCTTCTCTCTGATACCCTTCTGCAAATCATCTTTCCGTCAGCCAGCTATAAAACAGGGATAGTGGTGATAATTAGGATGATAAGCTGCACAATAGGATTTATAATTGCTCAAGGTCCTTCACGAGGACTGGTGGAGTTTTTCCTCGCATGCAATGTGATAACATTCAACCCTTTGGAGGAAAAAATTAAATAAATAAATAAATAAATCACCACATAGAGGGACAGAAACTGAAAGGATTTTGGCAGCAGAAGGATTGTGGTGGAACTTGGTTTATCTGAGAAACGTTGTCAAAAGCTTGTCAGAAGGGGTGTGGGTCTGTGGGAGGAGGCCCGATTTCTGTGCTGGTGGGGGGTTGAGGCAGGAGGGATTTTGAGGGAGCCCTTTGCACTGTTTCCTGGCCAAATTTCCTTCAAAGAATAGCAATAAAAAAAAAACTTCTTGGACCGATTATGGCTGTTTTTTAGTGAAAAGCTGCAAGGACCTGTTTTTACTTGTTCATTTTCCACCGAGACCCACAGAGTGTTCTGTGGCATGGGGCAAGAGGGGGCAGCGAAGCCCTTGGAGAGCAAGGCTTGCCTCCCTTTATGGAGCATGCACCCCATTGGCATCCCCAGCCCTGGAAGGAGCTCTGAGTTTCTGGGAGAGAAAATGCAGAGAAAGCGTAAGGGACTGCTCTCACAAGCAGAGATGTGTGTAACGCAGAGAGGTGTTGGATGGGTGCAGGAGCTGGTGCTGATGGAAGAGCCATCCCATTTTCCTTCTTGTCACTCGTGGGTGATGGCAGCTTCTTGCCTCCGAATCTCTTCTTCAGCAAAAGGCAGCTTTCTCTGGGAGCTGACTGTACAGCACAGGGACGGCATCTGTTTCTGCTTGCTGAGAGCCAGGGAGGAGGGAGGAGGGTTCCCGCCTCTCCATCTTTCGTTTCCCAACTTTCTGCTCCCGTCTCATGCTTTGCCAATCCCAGCCCGTGCCTCTGGAGAGGAAGGCATACCCTGAAGGGACAGAGCCACGGTGGAGGGATGCCTTGGGACGAAGGAACTGCCCAGCGGTGGCAGGGATCTCCCGGCCTCCCCTCTCGGGCCTTTTTGGGGCTGAGCCTTGTCAGCGCAGGAAGCGCCCGACCGCGGGCCTCAGCGGTGCCGAGGGAGCCGTGATTTCCTCCATCAGCCCGTTATCTGCCCGCGGCCAGGGCAGGCTTTCTCTCTTCCTCCCCCGTCCTCCAGCCCCTCGCTGCCTTTCCTCAGCCTCTCGCACACAAAACGCACTTTACTGCCAAAAAAAACGTCCTCTGCATCCCTCCACCTCCCCCTCCCGCTCCGCTCCTCCTCGGCGAACTTCCTCTCAGCATTTTTTTCAGCTGGATAATCCTAGGATTTGTCAAAGGGGGAAAAGGAGGGAGAGCGGGCGAGGGAGTCAGGACAGGAAGCTGGTTTCTCATTCCTCACGCTGTCCGACGGCAGGAGGAGGGGAAGGGGGGGAGCCAGCGAGGAGCCTCGCACAGGCTCTTCCCCAGTCCCTTTCCATTAGTCCGCTGGAGGACCCACTCTCCTCCAAAAGCTGGGAGAAGGAAGACCAGAGCGGGACGCTTGCGGCTGGCGGCAGCGACAGCCTGGCTGACGAAACCCAGAAGGGTGACTGCAGAGCGTCCCCGGGCCGCGCTGAGGGACAGAAGTCCCCACTGCCACCATTGCCTGCCCACATCTCGCCAGCTCGGATGCGGGCACCCATCCACCAGCCGCTTCCCCTCGATGCGAAACCTTCCGGGAGTGAGCTATGATCGCTGCTGGGCAGCCTCCTTGCACCCTGACCTTCCCCTGCCACCGGAGCAGCCCAACATCTGGTGGGGATTAATGTTGATTTCTCTGTCCGGACGCCGTGTGGGACCCCCGATGCTACCTCCCAGGAGCGGGACGTGGGCGGTGGTCTGAGAAGAGCCAGTTTTTGTCGCCCCGCACCAGGCCGGGGGGTGGGGGGGAAGGCAGGAGGGGGGCGAACCTCTTTTGGGACTAACCTCATGAAGAACAAGGGAGCCAAGCAGAAACTCAAGAGGAAGGGAGCCACGAGCGCATTCGGCTGTGACCTGACGGAGCATCTGGAGAGCTCTGGGCAGGATGGTAAACACCTCTTTATTCTTACTCTGGTTGCAGATGAGTAGAGCGCGCGTCTTGGCTTTTGGGTTTTAGTTTTCATCGGTGGGACTGGAAACAGAACCTTTCCCAAGGGTGAGGGTTAGGCAACCTGCATCTGTTTTATCTGTGGGAAGTGGAGTCGCTGCCCAGGCACTCACAATGAATGAACAAGTGGAGGATTGCTTTGGTGATGCGCCTGCATGGCTCTTGCATGAGAAGCACGGTGTGTGGGGATGGGGCTGCATCAGTGAGGGCACAGACGGCCCCATGCACATTGTGATGCCCTTTCCTATCCCCTTGGCCTTGGAGAAGGCAGGTATTAGGGAGCTGGGCTTGGAGAGAAGAGTGTTGCCTCCACTCAGACCTGGTATTCCTGAAGTCTGTGGGACAAGAGCACAGCAGAGCCAGTAGAGGGGCTGGGGACATCCCATCTGCTCGTCCTTGGTTCCAGGTCCTGCATTGTCTTTTTCCTGGGGAACTGAGGCAGGACAGAAGCTGGAGATGGTTCAGGGCTGGGTGTGAAGTGTGAGGGGCAGCTGAGCTAACATTTTCACTGCTCTGCCTTCTATCTTTTCCTCTCCTCCTCCTCCCCCCGACCGCTGTGCTCCCAGATATGAGATCGAAACATGGTAGCTCAGATAAGAGGTAACTGCGATAAGATTAGAGGGTCCCAAGCTGGAAGCAGTCAGTGTCGGTTGTGGAAGGCTGCATGGTGATTTTTCCAAGAGAAGGTTGGAAGACGAGAGAAGAAGCAGAGAGTTTGACTTATGGAATAAGGAAAGATAAATACACGCCTGTTCCCATCCCTGATGTTAGTGCTCTGTGCCAGTTGGAGTCAGTTAACTTTTACTCAGGCTGCTCCAAGCAGGAGAGCTTCCAGCAGCAATGTCAGCGCTGTGCGGGCAGGGCCGTACAATCAGGTCTTTCATTTGCTGATGAGCATGGCTGATGGAGTGAAGGGAGGAACGGCACTGGCAGCGGGATGGACTGTATAGTGGATGTCCTTTCCACGGCACTGGGAAGAGGACAGAGCATATATCACTGAGATAAAACGCTATATGCATGCATTTATTCAGGTAGGGGGGAAAGCCAGTCTTTCAATTTCATTGTGAGCCGACAGTTACAATTACTGTATCCTTTAACTTATATAGCTCTTAACGGCCACTGAATCGAAGCAGCCAGAATAACAGACTTAATGAACTGATACTGCTTTGGCAGTGGAAGATACAGCTAGATAAACTCCACTCAGTGCTTATGTGAGCGGCAGCGGTGGAGGGACAATTTACGGCTGTTTACAGGAACACTGCAAAACAGCACGGGGAAGGCAGGTACAGGCAGTATATTCAGCTGGAGCATCAAGGGGGATTTTGAAGGGAGAGACATAATTACTGCAGCTGAAATTATGCCAGAACAGCAACATTTCTTACCAGAAACCCTGCAGTTCTTCAAAATAGTTTGTTTGGGCGCAAGAAAGAAGGGCATTGTCTCATCTGTGGGATGGCTCACAGTGCCAACCTACTTCTCCCTCAGTGTTGAGGAGAACCGGGGAGGACGTGAAGTTCCTTCCCCTTTGTACAGTGCTGCTGTTTGCTGAATACCACATCCCGTGGCCCAGTGCTGTGGGATCCAGAAATGAAAGGCTCGGTTGTTAGAAGTTTATGGAGAAGTAAGCTGTGTTGGATGGGCAGGAATGTGACCGAGAGTGCCAAGGTGGCCTTTTGGGAAGAAGCGAACGTTCAGATGTCATCAGCACGTCATGAATTTGCAACCTGTGCTTTATGAAACGAAATCAGAAGGGCGGTAGAGCTTGAGAGATAGCTGGTTTGGGGATAGTTACATTGGAAAGGGTTTGCTTTGTGAAAGCAGGTTCTAGCACAGCCAATTCAGTGTGTTTTTTTCCCTCGGGATTAATGGCCAGCTGTTACAGACAGGGGGTGCTGTGTGGTGCGCGGGATGCTCTGCAGAGGAAATGCACAGCTTGAGCTCCTACATGCTTGTGGTTGTCGGAGAGCGGCTTGTGCTTTCTGCAAGGACCTTAGTCCCCGTGTCCCTGCCAAATTCCAGTGGAGAATTCCTGCTTAAGGTATCAGCATTCCCTCTCCTGTCATTTAACTGTTTAATAAATAGCCGTGGTCCGCATCAGATGGCTGCGCTTCAATGGAAGGTGATGAGATCCCACTGTTCCCTATCAGACGAGCCGAGCCCACTGTACCGAGCCTAGTAATGAGCTTTATGATAATACAGTAAAAGCCGTGTCAGACTTGCAAAGTAAGTAGATGTAAACACTTCAGCAGGTTCAGTGGGGTAATTCAGGAGATTGCAGACTGTTAGCCCTACGTTGATTCTTCAGACCTGACCCAGCCCAGTGGTGTGGACAGCTGTTGCTGTCTGGGAGCTGGTTTGAAGCTCGGCTGCCTTGAATTTACCACATTTCAAGGCAGTTCCTGTCACTGCTGCATTTGACCCTACTTGGCCTTTTCCTGCCAGCGGTCTAGACACACAGAGCTGTTGTGCTCCTTATGGGGGCTGGCTGTTATCAGTACTCCTAAGCATCTGTAGTCATGAGTCAGGCCACAAAAATCATGAGATGAAACAAAAACCGGTGTTGGACTCCTTGACTGCTTTCTGTTTTCTGAAGCTTCAGTGCGCATCTGAGTTATGTTTTCAGGTCTTTCTTGTTGGCAAGAAGGCTGACTCTCTACTGAAACGTTTCATCGTGTCAGACTTTGGTAAAGTGTTATACTGCTGCAATAGATCTAGCTAGTTATTAGCCCTGAGGGGTTAACATTAGGGCCTTATTTTGGCCTCTTGATAACCATCCAGGTGTCCAGCAGGGAAAAGCATATAGTGCTTCTGCTGAACTCGGTGGGAGCCACATGTTGGGACCCCAGTTTCACTGTTTTATAGTGATGGGTGGGCCAGCGGAGAATAGGAGGCGCAAGGCTGTGCACAAACCTTAACTGAGGTGAGACAATCTGATCTGCTTAAGGAAACAGTCAGAAACAATAGTCTTGCTTTTGGGCATATCACAGAATGTCGCAAGAGGGGGCTGAAAAGTTCAAAGCTGTTAAAATGAGAAGAAGTAAGAAAAATTGAGATTAATATTCCCAGTACTTCTAACGTGGAAGACTCAGACTGGGTTACGAGGTACTCAACCAGGTACAACTCCTATTCTTTTTAAACAGCAACGACCACAGCATCTATAAAAACTGGAATGTGATGGTAAAAGACAGTCTGTTCTTTTGCACTGGAATCACTCCTGACTCAGACCTACCTTTGCATCATTTGTTTAGAGCCAGGTAGGGCTCAGAAAAAGGCTGAGTCTTTCTCTTCTATCTTAGTATGATGGGCAAGGATAAGCTATGAGGACAGCAAAAGGCCAAACCTCAGACTAGGCACCTTATTCTCAGCCTGCAGGTCTCACTGGCACGTCCTAGTCTCCCCCATCAGCCCTTAATACTGGTGTCACTGTACCCCTCTGTGGTTTGCTGCACATCTGTTTCCTGCCTGATGTTGTCTGGTTGGGATGCAATGAGCTCAGCTTTTCCCCTTAACCCCCTCCCACACTCCCCGCAGCTCCCACAGTGGCACCCAAGCACTTTCTGTCACTTTGCCCAGCGTCGGTTATTGCCTTTGTTTGTTATTTGCTGCAGAAATAGGGCCGCTTCACTGGAGGAGCTTTGAAACCACCAGCCCCCTCCTACTCTCCTTGCCATGGCTGAGCTCGTGGTCAGCCAGCACCGTTCCCTGGAGGCACGGAGGGAAGGGAGCTGTGCTCTGCAAATGTAGTGCAAGGAGACGTTATCAGCCTTTGCAGAGACTGCTCCTGCCTTGTCACAGCTGCATTTGAATGAAAGAGTATGGAAAGTTTTCATTTAGAGCTAGTGGTCTCATAAAAATGCAGTAGTTCTGGCTGGCACTAGTTCCCCAAACAAAATTCTAACAGCTTTTGAGAGCTGCAGCAGGTCAAGACATTACTGGAGGACTGGCGAGGGTTTCTGAGGGGAAACACTAACAATAATTGAATGGTAATAGGTTTGTCCAAGGAAAAGTGGCCCTGGGTGCTCTCTGACTGGTATGGGACAGGCTTGCCCGGTTCTGATGCCGTGTATTTCATGGTGAAGCTGCCTCGTCTGAGCTCAGACAGATGAGAGCTGCCACTCGGGAAGAAAGTTTGCTTTGAGGACAGACTCCCTTTGGAGCCAGCTCTCAAACCTGCAGCCCAGATGTGGAGCAACTTTTCTGGGTCACAGGGCTTTCCTTCCTCATGCATGCAGCTGCGTGTGTCTGGGATAGGAGCAGGAGGGGCTGAGCATGGGTGTGTGCAGAAACCCACAGCACACGTAAGTGTGTAGCAATCGGTGTGTGCTTTTGCCCAATGTTGTTGAACATCTAAGATTTACCCCGTGACACAGTGTGAATTTCTGGGCTCCAAAGTGGAATTAGATGCTGCAGAATTACACTGCCAGGAAAGATGCATTTGTGTCTGCTTACTTTATTTCTTTTCAAGCTGCTCTTGTGTTGACGTACTGAAGTGAATGCATGCCCTTGCTTTTGATTAGGTGCTTTTGGTTAGCGATGCACGCAGAAAGGCCTGGGAAAACTGCTGAAGGATCATTAATGGCGATGTGGAGGAAAAAGACAAGGCCATTATTTTAAAGTCTCCTTGGTAAAATGAAAATGCCACATGCTCCTTTAATCTGCTGCAGAAGAATGAAGAGCTGCCTTCATCCCGCTCTCCAAATTAGAAACTGTGGCACTGGGGAGTTCTGTCTCAAGAACTGGTCTGAAAAGAAGACTTCCTCTCTTTTTGCAGACAGGTTGCTCTCAGTCCAGATCAGCTCCCTGACCCACATCGTTCTGGGGCTGTGCAAACGCTTGTCACCTGGTGTGGGAGGAAGAGGAAGGGGCTGGGGGCAAGCAAAGCCTCTTTGGGTTGGCTGGAAAGGCATTGAGTGTGCTGCCGCAGTCTGCTCTGCATTTCCCACTGCTGATGGAGCAAGCAGCCCCATGACTTGTGCTCTGTGGTGTCTGCTCCAGGTTGGGAATGTGCCGTCTGCATGTTAAGGCTGCATCCCCTCATCTTTGGGATGGGAGCCAGCAGGACGGCCTGGCTCTGAAATTAGAGGCAAAAGAAAGGGATGAGCACATGAATTGGAGGTTGGGCTAGGGCCACCGTTCCAGGGTGCAAGGCATGTGTAGAGGACAGAGAGGTGAGACGCTGTGCTGTCAAAACGGAGAGCGCAGGGGGAAAACTGTTAATAACAGAGTTTGCTTTTCTCCACCCACTCTCACGAGCGGAGCATCATGTTATGGGTCCCAGACATCAGCCTCTATGGCAACAAAGTGAGAGCAGCAAGACATTGGGAACAACGGGAGCAGGAGCCATCTGCCTGCTTCTGCTGCTCCACTGTTCCTCCTTGCTTTGGACGATGTTTGTGTTACTTCCTCAATCTGTTTCTGGTTCCTGAGAGCTGGAGATTTGTGTCCCCGTAGCATGGTGTTACTTCAGTTAAGCATTCATATCAAGCTCGGCTCCTTGCTCTGTATTGACTTTCCGTTGTTAGCTCTGTGATTAGCACAGGACTCTTCCATGCTGCTTCCTGCTTTCCCTTTCCCTCACCAAGCACTGTGGGAGGCACACGTGTCATCCACATGCACTGAGCCCTGCTTTGACCCGGCCTTCTCCCCCATGCTTGGTGAACAGCGTGAATCACATGTCTTCCCTTCAGATCCTAG
Source organism: Gallus gallus (assembly GCF_016699485.2). Classification (NCBI taxonomy): domain Eukaryota; kingdom Metazoa; phylum Chordata; class Aves; order Galliformes; family Phasianidae; genus Gallus; species Gallus gallus. The sequence goes on from NC_052532.1 coordinate 80,775,421, forward strand.
ATGAGAGAATGTATTTTGATTTAGCAGATGCTTTCTCTTTGTTGGTGACACCTGATTTCATCTGGATGTGGGGCAGAAAGGATAGGGACCTCAGTGCCTGTGATGTGACAGCTTGCAGTGGCTCGAGCAAATACCTGTGGTGGATGAAATGCTGGCACTGCATGAGGTGGATGTATAACACAGCTGGTGTCGGTGTGAGAACAAGTGATCTGAGTGATCTCAGTGCTTGGTTCTGAAGTTTTCCGTGTGGGCCTGGTTCTGGTTTGGAGAGTCTGTTGCACCCATAACTCAGATTTTGCATATATGACACAGTTTTACAGCAGCAGCATTTGCTGGCAGTCAGGGCTGTGTCAAAGACATATCATAGAATCATAGAATGGCCTGGATTGAAAAGGACCACAATGACCATCGAGTTTCAACCCCCCTGCCATGTGCAGGGTTGCCAACCACCAGACCACGCTGCCAGAGCCACATCCAGCCTGGCCTTGAATGCCTCCAGGGATGGGGCATCCACAGCCTCCTTGGGCAACCTGTTCCAGTGCGTCACCACCCTCTGGGTGAAAAACTTCTTCCTGATATCCAACCTAAACCTCCCCTGTCTCAGTGTTTCTCCTTTAACAGTGCTGGGTGTGGGGTGAGGTGGCTTTCACATTGGCCACCCATGCCACTTCTTAGACCACATCTCTGATCTGTGTCAGATGTTGTTTCCCTGCATGTGAAGTACAAACTGGGGGTGACTAAAAGGAGAGAACTACTGGTGCCTACTTTCGGTCTTCAGCCACCAACAGGGGTTGGGTAAACTTGTGACTTTGACACAGCAACTTGTGTGTGGATGTGGTGCTCAGGGTCATGGTTCAGTGGTGAACTTGGCAGTGTTGGGTTGATGACTGGACCTGATGATCTTAAGGATCTTATCCACATAATGCTAAGTACCTAGCACAAGATCAAAGCTGCTGACTGGCTCCACTGACAGTTATTTTAAGGGCAACTTTCCATTCATTCCCAGGGCCTCAAGCCCCAGTTGTCCTTTGTTAGTATGCCAGAACCTTCAGCTTCTCTGCTGATAACTCCAGTGGATGTGTTTTGCATTGTCAACAAAAAAAAAAATCTGCAGCGTGTTTACAATGGACACAGACAGAACAGAGCAACATAAATTGAATTTACTCTGGAATTAAATAATGTGGGGCAACTGTGCTGACTGTATTATTAACTTTCATATGTAATTCAATAATGTAACCCTCTGTTTTCTATATTTATCTGAAGCCACAAGCAGACTTTCTGGTATTCTGCACCAGTGTGACAGTAGATGTGCAAGTGCCTACCATGGACTTGAGACCGATCTTGCTGTCACACGTGTAGCCCTTGCATATAATGAAGTTGAAGACATGATACGAAACTTTAGCATCTCTAGAGAGCCAAACCAATGCTATTATGGTGTATGGGAATGAGGAGTTGAGTCCCTAACCCTACAAGCCTTTTGGCGCACACCACTGAAGCAAATGGTGATGTCCTCTTCTGCCTCGCCCTCTTGCCTTAAGCATGATGACAGCTGGATTGGATTCCCAGTTCTCATCCCAGTGGAGACTTCTCTTGCTCTTAACAAAAGAGCACCAGAAGAGAAAGAGCAAAACACACACCTTTTGCATTAAGTTGCTGGTCCCCTGTTTGCAAAGAGAAGCTTAGCCTTGGTTCACAGCGGCCTGCCTCCATCCTGGTGCCAGCAGCTGTGACAGCCCCAGTTCCCAACAATGCTGGGTTGACTGGATGGCCAGTTGGAGTTAGGTAAACTTATGTGCACGTGGAAAGCAGCAAATGTGACAATGTCACTGAGCGGGACTTGCTCCATGAGGTCCTTGTCTTTCCCCTATGGGGAGCCCAGAGCTGGACACAGTGCACCAGGCGTGGCCTCAGCAATGCTGAGCAGAGGGGAAGGATCACCTCCCTCCACTTATTATTAGGTAATGCTTTTCATGGTTTTTCTAATGTTCCTGGTAATGTGTGCGGTTTCTGTCAGAAAGTGGCCTTGGCCTCCTAACATAGGCTGAAAATGCAACTGGAGCAGTACTGAGCATCCTTTCTGCTCTGGTTAGTACTAAAAATGAATTACCTTTTCAGAAAGAACCCCTATTCTTTAATGCTTTCTGCAGTCTTGCTGCTGGCCAGCTTGAGCAACTTAATGTATGCTTTATATAATAGGCTGATATGCTGTATCTTTTGAAAGCTATGCATGCCTTGGCTTAATAGAATGCCACAAACAGTGCTGCAAGGCAGCACATCATCCTCAGGTGTAGACCCATGGAGGTGGAAAGCTGGGGACTGGTGGCCTTAATTGTTCCTCTGCCAGTGGCTGTGTTATGTGTCCTTCTCCAGCACAGGCACTGGGCAGGGCTGGGAACGTGTGTGTCCCCATGCAGGATGCTCAGCTGTGGCTGCTGCTCTCCAAAATATGCCCCGAGCAGCTGAGCTGGGTTCATGGCCATTTATCTCCTCCTCCTCTTTGCCCTCTTCTACACTCAAGGCTCAGCTAACTAAATGCCTTTGGAAATGCTATTATCTTCTGTGCTCTCTGGGGCCAAGAGCAGCTTGGAGATTTATCATCTGGAACAGGAGGCTTTGTTTAGTTCTGTAAAGCACAGAACACTTAAAGAAAGAACAAAAACTAACCCCTGAACAAAATGCAAAACTCTCTCTACATCTCCTGTCCTTTCTCTGCCTTCTTCCACCTAGGATGGTGTGTGCATTTGCTTTTGCAATGTGATTACATACCATCAGGTTGCTAAATGGTTAGAGGAGATGTACCTGCATCTCTACAACAGGGAATGAGCATCCAAAGGGCCAGGGGACATTCGTGCTCTAACTCTGCTGTGTAACTTGTTTCCCACAGATGACAGACAGGAGATTGGCTCAGGATCTCGGGTACAAACTTCATTTAGAGAATATCACTGTGGTTTTCAACAGACACAGCAGCATCAGTGCTGCCTTTCTTACCTGAAGGGTGCTGACGTACTCACAAACTGTCCCTAAATGTGGGATGCGGGGCACAGAAGGCGAGATCCAGTCTAGAGCTCTGCAGTGCTCACTGCCTGTATTCCTCGATTCATCAAAAACACTGATATAGCAAACCCAGAACACTAGAAGGAAAAGGACGGGTCTGCCGTCCTGGATCTGCATATTTCAATTGGGATATTCTTGCTGCTGTAAGCATTCTGCATTTGCCGTCTCTAGCAGTGAGTGTGACCGTCTGTCCTGCTGCAGACAGGCAGCTTGGCAGCATAGCAGAGCCAACCTGTGTATAGAACAACCCTTGCTCCATGTGAACCTCATGCTTGTTTTTCCGTTCATCCCTGCAGTCATCCCTTGTGAGGCTCAGCGGTGTGATGGGAAGATGAGCCCTCCTTCTGGACCCCAAAGCTGCAGTTCAGATGAAATAAATAAGCTGTCAGCAGGGCTGAATTGCTTTCTTTCCTTGTGCAAAAAGAGAGAGGGGAACAGCTTCACCATTTTGCTCTTTTTTACCCTCTCTACTTGCTATTGCATTTGCCTCACCCTTGCTCTGGTCAGGTAGTCTCAGATCCACAAGACACTAAGTGAGGATGAGATCTCCTGTGAGATTTAGTGCACCTTCTGCTTATAATCAAGCCAGAAAAATAGCGCAACAGCCTTCCTTACGTAACCCCTTTCTCTCCCTTCCCATCCCATTCCAGCTGGAAACCAGAAGTGCAGCAAGGTAAAGGAATGAAGCAAAGAAAAGATAAAACAAATGGCCTGGATCCTCTGAAGAGACCGTGGAGTTGGCTTGAGCTGACAGCTCCAGGTCACAGAGAAGGCAAGGGGGATTCTCCCCTGTTGCTTGCACTTTTGGTTCCCCTTTCTTAACTCTTTAGTTTTCTTTTTTTTTCTCCTTCCATTCAAATACCTTCATGGCCAGGATGGCAGTTTGCAGGCTTTGCCAAAGTCAATATATCAAGGGTCTGTGCCTAAGGCGGGCTTAAGAGCAGTAAATGGGAAGGGATGGTTTTGATCTATTGACTCCATTATTCTTCCTTCCTGGCTCGACTGTGAGTGTCAGTCACACGCTGCTGCCTATGCAAAGCCACTAAAGGGCTCTGAGCCAGGAAATTCAGTTCCAGATCCCAGCAAGGCTTGGATCTGGGGTCCCACCTTCGGCTTGGAGGAACTTGGAGGAGGTCCTTCTGTGGCCCCGGCCCCGGATCAGCCAGGCATGGGGATCTGGGCACTGCTGTCAAACCTGCTTCAGAGCTGGGGAAGTGTAACAAACACAAAGCAGGGTCAGGACTTCTAATTAGTCCTTATTTCTAGCCTGCTAAAATACCCATCTGTCACTCCACTTCAATAATGGGATTTGAGAAGATTAACTGGATACTGCTTAGGCTCCTAAACATGACAGCTAAATAAGCGTGCTGCTATTCAGCCTCAAGCCTTGCTCGCAGCAATTATAGCTTGAGCGGGTTCACATCTGATTAGTGCTTGCATGGGAGTTGCCCAAGAAGGGTCTGCTGCAGGCAGGGAGCGGTGATTCAGAAGATGGCAAGCTTAGCCTTACTCAGCATCTTCTATGGAAAAGCTGCCATTTGGGCACAGAGTAAAACAAGGGCAGCAGTCCTTTGCTTTTTAAAAACTTCAAGTTCATCTTTTGTTTCTAGGGGAGAGGGACTTTTTCACACACGTACATACTGTACTGCCTCCTTCCTTTCCCAAAAGCAATTTCAGTTGGAGCCGTGATTTGTTTGGACTCAGTGTCCCATACTGTCACGTAGTGGGGCTCTGCCCAGTTCAACAGCTGCCACCTCCCAGCCCAGAGGTGGGTGGAGTGAATCTTGTTTTCGCAGTTTGTGAAATATTTCAGGATATAAGGCGCTCATTAAATCATTGATGTTAGCTCCTGGCCACTAAAGACAGAGCTGAACTGCAGCTCTGTAGCTTTTGAAGCTCAGCCCTGCCCTAACAATGGTTCATAGAATCATAGAATCATAGAATCACCAAGGTTGGAAGAAACCTCCAAGACCATCCAGTCCAACCATCCCCCTATCACCAATATCTCCCACTAAACCATGTCCCTCAGTACAACATCTAAATGTTTCTTGAGTGCCTACAGGGACAGTGACTCCACCACCTCTCCGGGCAGCCCATTTCAGTGCCTGACCACTATTTCAGAGAAATATTTCCTTATGTCCAACCTGAATCTCCACTGGAGCAACTTGAGGCCATTCTCTCTACTCCTATCCCTAGTTACATGGGAGAAGAGGCCAACTCCCACCTTACCACAGCCTCCCTTCAGGTAGTTGTAGGGAGCAATGAGGTCTACCCCGTGCGCCTCTTGTGACAGATCTGAACTCACTTCAGGATGGTGCAAGGACCTAGCAGCTGGACAGTGGGTTTTCTTTATAAAATTGTGTGCCTAGGAAATTTAAGTGAGAATAGTTAAAAAACAAAACAAAACAACAACAACAAAAAAACAAAACAAAAAACAACACAGGGAAAAGAGTTGTGTGTCTTTGCTTCAGAAAAATGGAAAAAAAAACAGGGAAAATGTGTTCCTTCCACTTGCTAAAGAATGTTTGCAGAATAGAATGAAAAGATTTTGTGTATTTGTGATTCTGGGGACAGCGCAGGCACACTTGACCAGCCCATATTACTTCAAAGATACCCTTGCTTTTTAGTGTCTGCGGTGACACACATTCCTTCTGTCCATCATGGAGGTGATGGCCACCCCAGCGCCCTCCTTCCTGAGGCAGGCTGCATGCTAATGAACCTGCAGCCTGACAGAGCCGTGATTCAGCAGCCAAACAATGTCTGATTGTCCCATTCCAGCAGCACGGGAACAGTCCCCAGCATGTGAGCTCTGAGTGGATGAAAGCTGAATTCCCAGATTGGATCTGGAACTGCAATGAGCAGGGGAGAAGGCGGAACTCTCTACTGGTGAGATGCCACAGGCTGTGTGCTCCTGCCGTTGCTCACGGCTGTGAGAAACACCATGGTGGCATCACGTGCCTAGAGATGAGGGCTGCTGGTGCTTCTTTCTAAGGTAGAGGCAGGCCTCTGCACCAATACGTGATGTTTTAGCTTGGAGCAGAGCATGACATTTACCAACTGACTTCTGCAGCAAGGAGATGGAGAAACAATCCAGCATCTATCTGAGCTAGCAGAAGGGATTACCTAAACTGGAATTTGTCCAGGATGCTGTCTTTATTTCTGCTAATGTTGCAAAAAAGTATTGCTACAAAAACTCTCTGCAAGACTGCAACCTTCATTTTATAGCCACTGATTTAGAAGGGAGTCTATGCTTATAGCACAGCTTCCTCTGCATGTCGTGGGATGTGGCTCATTACTGGCTTGTGGAAAGGACTGCCCCTACGAGTCACTGGCAGCAAATTCAATTGATTCTGATTTGGAGACCAGGCCCAGCCTTAGGCTGTTGATAGAAGGTAATGATAATGCATCCAAAGAAACAGCTGGGAGGGGAGGAGTGTGGCTGAGAAACAAAAAAACCGACCAGAAGGAATGAATGTGGAAAGGGAATGAGGGTGAAGGTGGAATGGAGAAAGCATGTGAGGAAATCCCAATATGCTTGAGCTGGAGAAGGGCAAGGTTGGAAAAACCAGCCTGGGAACAAAACTGACCATATGGAGAGTGCCAGTGAAAGGGATAAGAGAGAGGACCGTGAGTGGGTGTAAGATACAAAATTCTGGCAGCTTTTCAATGGGGGTAGACCGGATAAAGAGAGGCTGTGCTGAGCGCAGACAGCCGGGAATAGCGTTTGGCACCAGCTGCGGGCAGTGAAGGAAGATGCTCACAGAACCAACAGTTCTTATCCCACACTCCTCTTCCAGATGCTTATGCAGGACTGATCCAGCAAGAGAGGTGGGGGAATTATGTCTGGTTCCTTTCAAGCCCTCAAACTAGCTTGGGTTTGGAAAGTAGAGATGCCGCTGAGTTACTGCATTGCCAGTGATTCAGTTTTTCATCAGCTCATTGCATTTTTTCATTCTCCCTTTGGTGCCTAATTGATTTTAAAATGAGCTTCATTCTCTGAACGGTTCCAGAGTCTATGGGCGTGAGCAACAGCAGCTTTGTCTCGCTTGAATAAGCTTGCAATACTGAATGTTTCAACATGCTCATGCTAGGGGCACGCAGTACATCAGCTTCCTTCGTTTTGGAAGCCTGTGCGATGGTGCTATGAATCAAAACTTCTCCAGTTTTACAGTCTTCAGCAAGTTCCTGCGTTGAGATTGCGCAGCCTTGTACCAACATCGGGTCTTGGCCTGATGCCTCGGCCGGGAGCTGCAAAGGCAGAGAGCTGGCTGACTTCTACGGCAGCACTGTAGCTATTAAAATGTAAGGAAGTTTGATCAAGCATGATCTCAATGCCTTTTTCCTGCAACACCCCTTCTTGTGTTCGCACTGTGTTTGTTAGTGTCTCAAAGCCCTTAGTACAGCAAGATCCAGCAGTCAGAAAGACAAAGAAACACAGCCCAGAAAAGCAACTCCTTGGCATTTGCCTTTGAAGAAACATAGAGCATGAAAGGATTTTTTCTTGCTTCCTCTTGCCTCGCTTCCCCCAATCTTTGTTATTCCCAGCAACGACTGCCTTTATTTGTTTGCCTCTTCCCCAAACGCTGGACAGACCGACCGGGGCTTCGGTGGGGAGCGGTCCAGCCCTGCTGCTAGAGAGGGTGAAACAATGGGGCTTTAAGTGGGCTTTCTCTGGGTTCCCAACACAGAACAGTTGCCTCTTTCATGGAGTGCCTGCGGGATGAGCCCGGGATTGCTACACCCAAAGCGTTTCCATGCTGCAGTGGCTCTCCGCAATGAAATGCTGCTGAGAACACTGCCTGCAGCGTCCCGAGCTACCGGGGTGTCCAGTGTGAGAGCCTCTTTCTTCCAGGCCTGGGCTGTGTTTGCTGTCCACATGCAGTCTGGGAGCAGCTTAAGTCTGGAAAGAGTTTAAGAAAGCGTCTAACTTATAAAGGAGAAATGAAAGGGGGGGGGGAGGGAGAGAGCAAAGAAGAAAATGGCAGGGGTAATAAAATAGAACCCAATGACTCAGTGCAGTGCGGCCAAACTGTTTGTAATAATTTCCTTTAAATTCCTTTTATATAGAAAGAATTAATTACGAAATCGAGAAGCAGGAAGCAGTCATCCTGCCAGCCAGTGACATGTACAGGCAGATCAGAGCAATGCGAGAGAGATGCAGAACAGCAGGAGACTGGAGAAAACCTTTTTTAGCTCTCTCTTCTTCTTCCTCTTTTTGTTTAGTATATGCATCCATGTTGTGCTAGCATTTCTTGCCCAAAAGGAGCTGCGGGAACCCCCTGCTGTTCCTTGTCTCTCCAATGGCAGCACCGAACCTTCCTGCCATGACGAGTCTCATCTGTCTGGGCTTCCTGATGGATTTTGCAGTCCCCAGATGTTTGGATACCCGATTCTTCTCAAAGCAGGCTGTGAAACATTAAGTGTTTTTAAATACTTCAGCTTCATAATTGCTTTGTTTAACTTTGCAGCGTTCTGAACTCATATAAGGCAATAATAAAAATCACCGCTGTTTTCCTCCAAAGGATTTTGCCATTGCCGCTCCTACACCTCTGTGCTCACAACGGCTTTTGCCTTTGCACTAGCAAGGTTGTAACATTCCTGTTGGCCAGAATCTTGGCGAGAATTTTCCAATTCCCGTTTTCAAAGCTTTCGGGCAGGAGTGCTCAGGCTATTGAGTAAAAAAGGGACTGGGGTTACCCAAGTGTTACTTGATCCAAAGCACGGGCTCCTGAGATCAATTTCCCTGAAATCCAGAGCGTTGGGCTTCAAGGTTTTTAGCAGAGTGTGTCTCTAGCTTGGCTCCAAAGGCAGAGCGAACACTACTGGCTAGGAGCCTACAGAAGCAAAAAATTAGAGGCTTTAAAATGTCACTAGCTGAGCACATAATGGATATCCTTTGGATTTTATGATTAGCTGTTGCGTTCAGTTGGCCAATGCTGCCTGCCTGATGCGATTTGTAAAGTAGTCTCAGGTCACGGCCAGGCAATCCAGATTCAGAAGTTGCCTGGATTCGCTTTGGGAATCACTGCCTTTTGCAACATTTTCCTTGTGGTTGGTTCGTTTATTTATTTATTTATTTATTACTTGTTTGTGAGCATGACGAGCTTGCTGATACATACCTGTGACTCCCATGTTCCAACTCCCTTTCCACCCTGAGTCCGTCAAGACATCATCCACCCAAATGTTTGCCTGCATACTGTAAGACCAAGGGGACAGTTATAAACCAGGCCGTGCTGTTAATTCATGGCAATGCGCCCGGCATTTCACATCAAGGGTAGTGTGTTATGTGATTCATACCACCATCTCATGCTCTCCCCAGAGCCATCCTAAAGCCTGGGATGGCCTGAATACCGTGTGTGTGTCTAACTCTGCATGGGACTGAGGGCTCTCTGTGCCTGGAGGACCAACGCATCGGTCTGTACTCCACAGCACCTACATCTGCACTTCTTACATCTGCGCTGATGTGTCTCCATGCAGCCTCCTCCCTTCTCTGCCTGGGTGGGCTGGAGGCACAGCTGGCCTGATTGGTGTCCCCTAAGGGCTCAGCTGTCCTCTGATGTAAAGCTATGGGGTAGAAGGGAATGTGCAGGGCTTTGTGTCAAAGCTGGATGGCACAGGGCTGTGCAAGCCAAGGGGCTTAGCTAGGAGTGTGCTGCTTGGCTGCATGTTGTCCCGTGGACCTTCCTGGCATGTGGTCCTCAATACCCTGTGTGTCCTTCCAAGTGCTCCAACGCTTGGAGTCCCTACAGTAGAACACTAGGAATAGAAGGGATTCACGTGCTGGCAGAGAAAGTGTCTTTCATCTTGTTCCTGTGGCTCTGAAAAGTTTTTTTTTTTTTTTCCCCAGCACCTTCCAGTGCTTTAGCAGTGTGCCTCCATTTCAGTATGCTGTCTTTTAGCATTGAGCTCCTCTAGAAGCACAGGCTTTGTGGCACTGGGCCAGCTCCTGACCTCAGTGACACCAGTATAAATCTGGGATGCTGCAGCCAACCCATGTGGAAGTGCTTCAAATCTGCATATACAGCAAGTGTTCCCTGTTGTAAAGGCGTCATGATTTTGTCTGGCAAAACAACAAAACAAAAGTGATGTCTACGTGACTTGGGTACATGTGAATCTGTCCTGTGACAAAATGCTTTGGTGGCACCCACACTTACCTCGTTATCACCAGAATGAGGCACAAATTAGCTCCAGGAAAGTCCAAGGGTTGCACCTGAACAAACCCAGCAGGAGTGAGAAAAAAGAATGAAATTTTAGGTGGGTTTGCCAACAGCAGGTAACACTGTTGTTATTTACTGATGTTGGCATGGAAGATGGTGCTACCATCATCTCCCAAAGAAATAGATTGTGTTGGCCCAAATCTCTTGTGGGACAGAGTGCTGAGAAAGCATTGTTGAGATTGGATATGTATCAGAGGAGCACTCAAGTGGAAAGCCTCAGTGACAGTGCCTGGATGGGATGTTCTGGGCACCTGGCGATGAGGTACTGTCTGTTTTGAGAGTGCTTGACTACAGAATGACCTTAAATGAAGCCAAACTGTAGACAAATATGATCTATTTTGAGGCTTGCTGCAAAATTCTGCTTTGACCAGGGCCCTTCTCTACTGTAATCGAAGGAAATGAACTGGTTATAAACTGTGGGAAAAACAACATCATGGCAGAAGGTCCATTGAACCTAGGAGAGATGCAGAGTAGAAAGCACAAAGAGCTCAAACTCGTTCCTAAACAAAACCACATCCATAACATGATAGGTACCAACCGGGGAAGTGCAGCAAAGCTTTGAATCTTCTGTCTTCAGACAGAAGCCAAACATGTTATGTCAGAAAGACAGAGAGCTCAGAGCTGGTATTTTGCAGCATATTGGTAGGCAAAGCAGAGAGTGCAGCACAGATGTCCAGAAGTCCCATGAGGATCCTCTGTTATAGAGATACTTCACATGGGCAGGGGAGTGATGCTGAGACAGTGAAGGTCAAACATGGATCCTATGACGGGGCAGAGAAATATGGCCTGGGTTTGGTAGCTGCATACCTTTGCTCTCATCTCTCCCCTGAGCTGCTCTGCGACGCTGTGACAGCAGACACATTTTGTGGGTGCTCCTCATGGCTGGGCTCTTCGTGGGCTGTCCCTTAGCTTTGTATGGAATGACATGAGCCAGGATAGCCGGCAGTGCTGTCTGCCTGTGTCCCACTCTGGAGTGGCCCGAGGGGCCTCCAGACAAAGCAGGGAATATCTGGAGGAGTGAGCATCCATCCCCACACCCAAGGAGAGACACGAGCTCCCAGCATGGGTCTCTGGCCTCTCGGCATCGCCAGCTGCAGGCTGAGAACAAAGTCTGTGTGTCCCTTAGTGAGCCAGGGCAGCTGGAGGTGGATTTGTTTTCTGTTGATTTCATGGCAGTGTTGCTGCTTCAGGGCACTGCCGTGGTGTGAGGAACAACAACATCCCAGTGGAGGCACCCAGCGAATTGCTGACTGCTCCACGGCTACCCAATGTGCATGCCCGGCATGGGAAGCGGTCAGACCACCCTCGTGGCATCAACAGAGCCATCATGTTTGCTGACATTTCAAGGGAATGCAGAAGGGAACAAAAGCTGGGAACAGATGCCTTTGATCCAGTTTAAAGCTGCAGCTGGAAGATATGGGGCTGAATCAGAAATGTCGGACCCAAATCCCTTTTTGCAGGGGAAGTGTTATAAACCTCAGTTCAGACCCCAAAGGTAGGGTTTGAGTTTTTCTCCGAGGGAAAAAGTCTACACAGAAGAGTGGGTGCCCTGTGAAACAAAGATCAGAGGTAAAGAAAGGAAACCAGTGGTCAGTAAAGAGAAGAGGACGGGAAAAGACGAGAAGTTTGGGATTACTGATCTGTGAACAGACAGGACATCACATCTCCTCCAGTGAATTCAACTTCCCTTACCACCCCCAACCAACCTCCATTCCCTGAAATGATCAGAAGTAATACAGTTTCTCCCCACACGGCCTCTGGGTAGCTTCTCGCCATTATTGTGGTATTCAGTTATGAGAGAACCATTCAAGAGGAAAAAAGAAAAGAATTGGAAAGGAGACCAAGCCACAAGGCTTGGATTCCATTCCAGCATTCCCAGCACGGGGGTACTGCCGTCTGGTCTTTTGGTACAAGACTAAGTTTTATAGCAACCAACCCAAAACACCACTTCAATAACCTGCTTGGCACTCTCTGACCCAAATCTCCTGCTGTGGTTTTAGTCTGTGCCTCCAGACTCTGGCTGAAGGTTTGGGTAAGGAGGGTCCTTCTGATTTGGTAGGAGCATGGAAAGAGTTGAGCCTCTCCCAGAAAAACACATCTGCGTGAGGTTTTCAGCTTGACCTTCAGGGTGAGTGGTTCTGATAAGCCAGTTGCAATCTACGTGTGCTTTATCAGCTTCTGAACTTTCAGGGGTGAGTTCCTACTTACTCGGAATTTGGATGCAAGAAATCTGGCTGTGGTTGAGTTGCATTGCGGGTGTCAAAACTGCAAGCTCTATCCTTAGCTCTTCCACTAATTCACTGCATGACCTCAGGCTGCCGGCTCATTTCTGTTTCTCATTTTTTGCACCTATGGGATGAGAATGATACTTCTCCTGTGTGAATTTGTGGCTCCTTGCCGAGGGGTTGGATTTTCGCTGATGGAAGCGAAGAGCGTTCTGTAAGGCCGTGCTGGGGTTTTATCCTCACAATGGGGGACGTGAGATACAAATAAGATTTCAAATGTGGGTTTGTTGTAACCTGAGGGCTGAGAAGCAAACCCTAGGACACTTGCCTTCTTTTTCTCTTCTTCGCTGACAGGAAGCACACACAATAGCCTGGACTTTGGCTTGCAAAGGATGATGCTGCCATCCTCGTAAGTGTGCAGAGAACAGCGACGCCAGCCAGCCTCTGTGGATATCACTTGATATCCATTAGAGCTGGCTCCTGTTTTGCACTGCGTTCCACTCCACTATTGAGAGATTACCTTCATCCCTAAAATCAGAATAAAAACGGAGAAACTCCCCATAAATAAGAGTTGTCCTAAAGGTGATGGTACATGGGAAACAATGATGTTGAAGTACTTCACCTTCTGGAAACAACATATTTGGATGGTTCTTTGGTTGAAAAATTGAACCAAATCCCTGCATTCCTGTGAAACATTTTGATTCTGTGAAATACACTCTTTCCCACTGGAAAATCATTCTGCTGGAAGATTTTCAAGGAGCCTTTTTTCCCGCATGCTTCAGCATCCAATTCAAACTCCAGCTGCTGGCTGTGGTCGTCTCTTCTTGTAGCAAGTGCTGGCACTCTACACTTTCCTTTACAATTACCGCACTGTGCTCTTCCAGAAGATCTTGCCGTGGCTTAGGAAGCATTACCTGATAACAACATGGGAAGGGCAGTGGGATTATTTTGTCTTTGCTGCAGAGGCCCGTGCAGGACCGTTCCCTTCAGAGCATCTCTTGCCTGATCCTGAATATCCAGGCGGTGTGGCTCACGCCCCTTCCCTGGAGGAGGCAGTTCTGCAGCATGATTCTGTGCCTCACTCCTAGGCTGTTTTTCCTACTGCTCAACCTACATTTCCCCTCATAATTTCATTCCGTCACTCCCAGTTACAGCCCCTTGATCATCCGGAATGGGCCCTTTCCCTCCACAATGTTTATACCCTCTGCAGACTGCTATTGTGCGTTCACTTCTCTCCTCCTAATTCGGGCCAGCTGTGCCTATTTACCACCGTCACTTTGTTCTTCCCTGCGAGTCAGTCCCTGTAGATGATTAGTTTCTGTTCCTTTTCTCTTCCTCCTCCCCATATGCAATGTGGTATCCTGTTTTCCTTGTAACTGTAGCCATGCATAGGGCTAAAAGATTCAAGGATTTTTCCATTAATAATCCCCACACCCTTTTCCTGGTCAGTACATTGCTTAAGAGTGATTGAGGTAACTCATTCACAAACAGCAAGCCATACCGAGAGAGAACACGAAGGGAAAATGTGAGCTCGCTGGGATCCTGGGCTGTGCTCCTTCCTCAGAGCAAGGCTTTGCTCAGGGAGCAGACTTGGAAGCAGAACCCAATCCTGCGGCGTGCTTGGTGTCCTCAGTGCTTGTGGGGTTTATCTCCACTGGGGTTTAGCTGCATGGGGCTGGGCTCCAAGTGTCCAGCATCTGCTGCCCCGGCCAGCTTCTGCCACAAGAATGTAGGTGGGTTTTTTGCCTTTGCATCTTGCCCTCTCACCAACAGATTTTGCAACTGCACCTTGAGTAAGAAGCCCCGCTTCGCTCTCTTGCAACTCTGCTGGTTCTGCCAGGCTTGGGGTCTGTTGCATAAAGCTGGAGTCATTTTGTCAGCCTCTGTGGCAATTTACACCCAGAGGCTGGAAGAGTAACCCTTTATTTAGAAGGTGGCCAGGCAACAAATAGGAAAGGAAGGAGAAAAACAAGTTACAACAGTGAATTTTATTGAAATATACATCAGACATCCCCAGAGGACCATGACGTAAAGGGTCTTGGTCCTGTTTTGGTTACTGCTAAGCACTGGGACCCCACAGTAAACCCTCTCCTCACTTCCCCTCTTTTGGCAGTACTTTTAGGGTCAGTGTAGAAAATGCAGGGGGGGGACCTATTTCCCTGGTCATTCCCCAGCTAGGGGAAACCTCAGTTTGCAGAGGAATGTGTCCTAATGTAAGCCAGCATTTCGCCCAGTGCCGGAGGCTGTGGCAGCCGCGCAGCTGAAATACTCCGGAGGGCAGGAAATGCCATTGCGAGGGCTGGCCCTGCTGCGTGCCCGCGCTGCGGTGAAGCCTGCAAACAGGCATTTCCAGGCTGCTTCTTGCACAGTGCAGAGCCTCCTATCACCCCGGGTGTGTTCATAGCCTGAGTGGGTTGCAATTGGCGCAGTATGTGCTTCACAGCCCCAGTCCTAAGGGTGGTGTAAATGCACACACGGGCTCTTCTGCACCCCGCATTCTTCCTTATGTGTGCCATGGTGCCCAGACGGCAGGTTCAGCACACTCAGGCACTCCTTGTCATCTCAGCCACCTTGTCCTTCGTAACTCTTGGGGAGATGTGGGGAAAGCCCATCAGCTTCTCTTGGTGGAACAAAGGCAAACTTTAAATGCTTTGGTCCAGGGGCGATCCAAAAAAGTGTTGGGCCATGCTCTCCCTCCTCTCCTGGGGCATGCAATGGCAATGTGCCAAGCTGAAGGGCTTCGGTCTGGTGTAAGCCATGTTCTGCAATTGCCATCAGCTTCTCTGCTGTTGATGAAACAGCGCTGGCAGCAGCAGATGTTCCTGCATTTGAAAGAATGAAATAGAAGGCCGTGGTCTAGCATAAAGGTCTTGGCATCTCCCGCAGCTTACGACAGCGCTGCTGGAACATAGAGGCTGTGGCTATAGCTTTTTCTTTTGTGAACCTGCGTTCCTTAGCAGTGGGAAATCAGCAGCTGTAATTAGTCTCTGATGTTCTCTGCTAATAAGTGATTCCTCCGATACTCACAAACACCGACATCGCTGAGACGCAGCTCTATTGCTTTGACCTCTTCTCCCCTTCCTCCTCATGGAGATGGGCTCCAGATATGTCCTGATGTCAAACGTCCCCCCCCCCCCCCCCGCTCCTCCTCTTTACATCCCTGCATTTGTTTTTATTCTCAGCCTCAGTGGAGGAAAATGGCTCCTGCTGGTCGTGGTGGAAAAGGATACATGTGCGGGCAGGAAGGCCATTTGCTCTGGGAGGAAGAGGGGCCTGACATCAACAGGAAGCGCGTCCAGGCGAGAGAGGCCTTGAAAACAATGTCAGCCTGGGGTCCAGGGCTCAGTGGCAGGAAATGAAGGCACGCTGGTGTTTGCAGTGCAGAGGAAATGATAAGCACTACTTGCTCTGACTTGGAGCAGAGATAGTGTGGTGAAAAAAAAAAAAAGAAAAAGAGAGAAAAAAAAAAAGGAAAAAAAGATTGTTTTTCTTCACACTGGTTCGGAGCCTATCCTTTGCCAAATGGAAAACAAAATAAAGAGCAAAATATGGAATGTATCAGGAATCCGTTGGGGGGCTTGGGAACTGAGGAGAGCAGTTGTGAAGTGACGAGATTTACTGCTTTGGTAACAGCTGGATATTGCTTTTTTTTCTTTTTTTTTCCCCCCATTGTTAGCACTGAAAATGACCCTCCGCTTGATAACTGCTGCCATGCCTATTTATTGAGAGATGGAGGGAGGGGGAGCCTGTATCCCAAGTGGAAATAATGGGGTTCTTTTTTGTGCAGGAGGAAAGTCATGGGGACGATCCTTCCTACAGAAGGGCCCGTAGCACCCTATAGATAGATACTTCTCCTGACTTGTCCCTGCCAGGTGAGGGAATAGAAAGTCTTTTTTTGGGGGGAATGAGAAGGCAGCTTTATGCTGGAAGAGTTAATTCAGCTTGATTTCTTTCCCCTTCTTATTAGGGGCTGTAAAAGCCATACCATGCCTCCTTTCATCATTTTTCCTCTGACAGCACCAGTTTCTGGTTCTGAAACCCTCACCCCTCTGCCCTGCGGCTCAGCTTTGGAGAAACCAGGCCTTGTGGTTGGGCTGCGTTTCATCAGCGCTGACTCCTGGAGCGGAGGCAGCCACAAGGAGCACGGCAGGAATACTTTTCTTCTAAACCATCCTGCCCAGCATCAGCCTCTGGAGGGCTTGGAGGCTGTGTGACACCATCTGCAAGTGATGCTCTGCCTCCTGTGCTGCCCTTGATGAATCTTGTGGAGGTCAAAGAGCCCTCTTGCAACACAAGATCTGCCCCAAGGCTGGAAGATGGTGCAGTGCTGTTTTCACTGCTGCCTCAGCAAGAAGCCCTGAAGGTGGCACCACATCCAGATGTTGGGGCCAGGCTGCTTAGCAGCCTCCTTTAGGGCTCTTTACGCTCCATGATGGATCGAAAGGAAAATATGATCCCTGAGATTAAGGCTGTAAGACATACCTTGGAGGGCTGCAGCTTCCAGAGGTAGAAAGGTACAGCCAAAACGTCCTCTTTCCCATAGGCTACTCTTCTTAACTAAGCTGCTGAGTGAAACCAACCCACTGAGACATACCAGTCCAGAAATACATGCATGCATGAGGAATTAATCCCCCAAAAACCACTTGCCTTGTCTAAGAGCAAGTACTTAACTCAGAAAATTCTTCAGCATACAGTAACAATACACAAGGCAAGGCACTAGCTAAATGAACTTTGTCTGGAATGGGAGAGCACAGAAAATGTCTGTGGCAGTGGCTTACTCTCTGGCTAGCTGAGCAAGCTGCAACAAATGAGGGAACCAGCCCATAGGGAGGCATGTCCCAGACCTATGACATCAGCCTAGCAGGGCTTTTGCAGCTTTTGACTCGGTAAACACCATCTGCAGGTCTTTGGATTTCAATGGAGAACTTATTCAAGTCCACTAAGAAGAATTTCCTGGCAGTATATAGGAAATCTCTCTCACATACATGTACATGCATACATACATCTATTTGTATGTATATGCCAATAAACAAGCAAATAAATAAATATACATATATATGTATGCACACACTCATATGTTTACACCTACATGTTGATATCCATGTAGATAGACAAGTATTTATATATATGGGTACGTGTGTCTAACCAGTCACTTTTTCTGGCAGAATTTTCTGCATTCCTCTTGAACACAGCGACCAGATCCACTGACTGAGGCAATCATAATGCCTTGGGCAGCGTTACTTAGGATGGATAGAACAGCAGGTCATTTCACCAGACAAACATCAGTGATCCAAATCACTCACAGCTTAATCCTCTTGAAATAAGGAATAACTTGTCTTCATTCTCATCTGAGCAGGGCTGGGAGGAGCGTTTAGAGGTGACCTCTCACTGCCAGCAGCAATCTCTACTCTCCATTCTGTGCTGAATGTCACACCGTCATTTTATGTTTGTAAAAAGCTGCTAAAAATGCTCTACCAGTCCTACACTTTTAGTTTTCTAGGATTTGAATGCCACGGTAAAAAGTAAGAGTTGGGTGTAGAGTTTTTCTCCTCCTGTGGAAAAATGCAGCTGAATTCAATGGGATTTTTTGTATGAGTGAGGCTCCTTGGGTCAGGCCCAGACAGCCTTGCAATGAAAACACTCAGTCTAAATATATGCCTCTGCAACTGTGCGAAGATGATGGAATGAATTTCATAATGTTTGGCTTTAAACTATAATGTCTGATTATTGCTAGTGTCTTCACACGTTTGTTTTCAATCACATTGACATCACAAAGCTTTATTTACTTTTTTGGAAAGTCTGTTTTAATTTGCCTTTCACTTCTCATTGGCAGCCTTTAAGGGTTTGTTATTTAGGCTCCTCATCTGTCTGTCTGTGATATATAATGATTCTCAACAATTTCCCCTGCTCTCTGCCCTAAGTTGTTGACTATCTGTAAAACAGCCCATTTGGAGTAACCACTAGAAATTGCTGTATCCAATCTTCACCAGGAGAGCCCTAGAGGCAAGATCAGTGAGAAGCCTGAGTGAAAGAGCATTGCTGCATAATCTAGTGTCAGTCTGCAGCAGCCCATCAGTGTGACAGAGGGCAAAATGAGAAGGAAGGAAAAACATAGCATGGTATATAAATATGTGCTGTGAGATCCAGCCATGCAGGTTTCCATCCAGATCAAAGCTTCATCCAGGATCTGCTTCTCAGTGACTTTGCACCTTGCAAGAAACAGTGACCTGGGCTCTCAGAGGGGTGACTGGTCCCATGGCCTTCTTTTAAAACACCTGAGCTCACTGGCAGTGCCATTCTGCATTAGCTGACGCCCCTGGATGTGTGCTGTAAGGCTGGCAAATGGCTGTCATGTACACATGTAACCGACTCACTGTGCAGAAAGCTTGGAAAGGGAACCACAAGTGTTGATGGACCTCCAGCCTACCCTTGAGTGCTCAAAGTGACAGTAGGGATTTGCTGAGAATGAACAGCTGGGAGAACTGCAGATTGCCTGGCACAATAAAATCTAATTCAGAAAGGATTAAGGAGCAAGCTAACACTGAGAGCCAGGCATGGAGTATATGAACTCATCCCTTTGGATACTCCAGGTTCTGGGTCCTAAGTATCTTTTGTAAGAATTCCCAAGCATCAGTTGAATTGTTTCTATGCTCCCTACAGCCAAGAAATAGTTACAATAGTGTACAATTGCTCCTAGCATCATTTTGGTGCTGTAAGAAGCTGAACAAGCCAGCATCAGCTTGCAGACTCAAGTAGAATGTGGATACTGTGGACTGTTTGTTATCTGACCTGCTGCTGAAGCCCTTCTAAATGAAAGCATTTAGGTTAAAAGCTGTTGAGAGGAGGAAAAAGCTTATGAAATCCATATATTTTCTTCTTTTTGTTACCAGCAGCAAAGTAGATTAGCACGGTTTACATAGATGTCTGTGCTAGAGAGTGGAGAAAGGAAGAAAAATAGGATACAGTGTGACAGCTGCAGTCCATAAACTTGTTTATTGATTTGAATGAAAGGCAGTCAGCGAGCACTCAAGAGACCGGAGCCTTGAGCACTGTCCATCCATTCTTTCTGGCATTCTATTCTTGCAAGCTGCTTCTCCTGGCTCCCCTGAGCTGCAGCATCGATACTGCCCCACTCACTCCTGCATCCCCGCAGCCTCTGACACAGCCTTATGATTTGATATTGCGTTCAGCACGTGTCATCAGAAATGAGGTTAATGGCAGACACACTGCCTCGCAGCCTGCTCATTCTCATGGTACCAGAATCAATACCCCAGCCACCTGTGTTGAACAAAACTGCGTACAACACCGACCCTAACCTGCTGTTGGAACGTGAATGGTAGCTGAGACCGTGCACAGCTCAGTGACCCATGCTGCAAAATCTAAGCCACAAAGTTATAAAAGTTAGGAGTGGAGATATCCTGTTTGGTTATCTGGTCCTTTTTTTCCTTTTTTTTTTTTTTTTCTTTTTGCAGGAAACCCACAGCAGGATGTTTCCCTAACAAAACTATTCTCGTATTTAGTACAATCTCTTCTAAAAAGTGCCTGCACGACAGAATTTGCTGGCTATGTCAAGATAGGAGCCGCATTTCAGAGGGGTATGGTGACTGCTGGGGTTGAGAGTCAGGATTGAATGTTTGCTTACGCAGTGCTTTCTCTGGGGTTTTCCTTGGTGTGCTGGATAGGTCTGCTGTGGGCGCTTTCATTTCTGCCTGGAGCATCCCGGTTGTCAGATCTGCTTTGGAAAATCAGGTGTTCCTACATATCTTATCCTTATAAATTGTTTAGTTATGTGAGGTGTAAGCTGAGTATAAGACCAATGGGAAAAAGCCTTGCCAGTGGTGCCGCTGACTTCATTCAAAATCACACTGGGCCTAAACGCTGCATTGAAGTGCATTTGCTTGAAACCCACCTGCTCCAACCCAGGCAGTGCTTATGTTCCCATGTCCCACTCCAGCCATGGAGGTGGATGGCTCATAGCTTCTGACAGACCCATGTTTAGTACGTCTGAGCCCATTCAGGATGGAGCTGTCATTGCAAGGAGTTGTGCTGACCTTCGTGACGTTGCAGAGATGTTTCCCACAGAAACAGAGGGAAAAAAAATACAAAGAGTGTGACTTACACAGTGATTCAGTAGTGCTGTCCAATGCAGACAGGGTCAACTCGGCGTCAGCTATTCATCCTTTTCTAACTGTGTTTATGGCAGCGAGTGGGGAAGAGAGAAGGAAAGCTCCATCAAGATGATTTGGTTTTTAAGCTTGCTTGGTGTTGTTTAGTGACCTCACGCTGTTCAAACATAGGTGTGCATGTGTGTGCTCAGGGTGGTTCTGATAGCTTGGTGCTTGCAGCCAAAGTAAACGCTGGCAGTTGATGATGAGACCATCTTATTTTTGCTTCTTATGTAAAATGAATTCATTGCTGGGGAAAAGTATACGCAGACAACCCAGAGAATGAAGTCCTCTGTTTGTCCTGGTATGCAGAGCACAGCTTCCCCATCCCCAGCTCTGCCAATGCACCTTACCTCTGGGCAGAGGAGGTCCTCTGCAGGGGTTCCAAGCACTGCAGTCCCTTCCATCCCTGACTGCCGCTGACCAGGGCACTGTGGAACGCAGAGGGGATGATGCCTGCAGGCAAGGCAGGATTCATTCCTAGCTTCCATGGGTTGGGACTGTGAACTGGGAGGCAATCTGGAATCCTGGCTGCTTTAGTGAACCAGGGCTTGAGTGAGCTATGGAGAGGAGAGCACGGTTTGATCTCTGGAATCTGCTTCTCAGCCAACCTTGTGCCTAGGAGAAGGCAGAGGAAATCAGCAAAGCATAAATAAAAAAAAAAAAAAAAAAAAAAAAAGAATCAGCATTTAAGCTCGTGATTTAAAAGAGTAATCATCAGGAAATGAAGAAAAACGTCACATTTCATATACTAACTCTCAAGCTCGTTGCCACTTATACAATGCTGTTCCTTTCCTATGATTATGTGGCCAAGTTAATGTATTGCCGTGTTCTAAAATGTGTACTGTTTTGCTATGTTTGTGTGCACAAAGAAACATCTCTTGCTTCATACAGACTGAAACACTTCCTTTCTAGAGGGAAACACCTCCTAATTCAGTAATTTAAGTTGAAACAAGAGACTGTTTAGATCTTTACTGTCTCACAGATTGACACGATGTGATAGCAGGCGTGCATTATTGTTAAGAGCAATGGAAGAAAACCTTAAACAAATACTGAAAAATACTTAAATACTTAAAAATGCCAAGAACTTTTTTTTTTTTTTTTTTATGGCACAGGATTCATTCGGGGAAATTTTTGAAAAAGAAAAATACTGTTTCTTGCAACTCAGACACTAAAAGTTGATCTTTCAAGTGAAATGAAATGTCTTTATCTATTCCTCCGGTTCCTTGAACTAAATTTAAAATAAAATTAAGCTCCCTCCATGTAGCATAAACAAAGCACTAAGGAGAATCTGCATAGCTGTCACTAGTTTTTAGCCATGGCAGGAGACGTGGGAGAGAATAATGAAAGGAGAAAACTAAAAATGAAGCCTGCTGCTATTCAGTCCAGTTTTGTACAGTGTGCTCTGGACAAGATGACCCAGTCTAGGTTAGCTAAGTATAAGCACAGTCTCATTGGATGACATCCACACTGACAAGTTTGTGTGGCTAACTTAACCTCCTCCCTAGGGTCCTTCTATACTGCATGGAGACCAAGAGTTTATTCTAGAAGGCATCGCTGAAGAACACAGGCAGTTGTCTGCATCTCCTGCTGGATTAGTGTCTTTCTTGCTTTTTACTGGCTTTGTAAGATGGGGTAACTCCCTCTCTCCCAGTGATCCGCTTAGGGCTGGTAAGTGATTTAACTGAATACCCGCTGAAAGGTCGTGTTGGTTTTGATCCTAAAAGATCAGCCCTATGACAGGTGAAGTCTTTGTCAGATAGATAAAAAGAGATCTCCTTGCTCACCGGTGGGAAGCTTTGCTGAATGCTACAACATGGCTTGGAAAGGACAGGAGAAGGGAGAGAGCTCTCATGCCACACTAGGATGTGAGAGGCTTAGTGCACATCGCTTGTGCTGGAAGCCTATGGGGACAGGAGAGGGAGAAGTAACACCTGGCTCTGTAGGAGTGGCAGACAAGTAATGAAGCTGGCATGAGCTGTGGTCATGGAAAAGACCCTGCTGAAGATAAGTGTCTGTGTATGCTAAGCTTGGAGGTGATACCTAGTGAGAGTAGAACGAGTTACTGCGACTGCCCTTCTGGTTTATTTTTGTCTAGGGGAAGAGAAGTATTGTCTTTTGTGTGCAGTATGTTTATAACTCAATTTCCCTTCTGACTGATGCTTTGCTCCACACTCTCCTCTCCTCTTCCATCTGGTTTCTATTGTAGTTTTAAATGAGGACAGTTTGGCTGTCTGGCAGAACAAGCGGGGTCTGTGTGACACCAGCTGCCTCTTCCAACTTCCAAGCTTCCAGCACAGTTTTAATTATAGAAGCGTCAAGATTGGAGACCATCCCCCCACCCTTTCACTGCCTGCACACACACACAGCTCCTGCTACAGATCCCCATCCCCATCTGATCTTCCTTCAGGAGACACCCACAGCTCTGGGACTGTCTCTCTCTGCACCTACGGTTGGTAGCCAGATCCCAAATATCTCAAAGATGGCTGGAAGTGGGAGGGACAGCCACTCTGACCCCATATTCCTCAAGTGCACTAAAGACCCAGCTTTGTAGGAGATCAGAGCTGCTTAGGAATTTCAGAGCTGCAGGTTCTGCTCAAAGAAAACACTGTGCTCCAGCTTCATACAAGTGCTGCATTTAGGGACTTGCTTTGCAGGAATCTGATGCAGTCCTTTCACCTCCAATGATCTGAGGTCAAAGTCTGTAATTTCTGGTTGCAAGTGAAATATGCCCTATGTGGGATTTTATTGACATCACGAAACCACCACACATTTTGGCATAACTAGCTGTTTCTCTTCATAAGAGTCAAAGACCTGGTATGGCAGGAGGTCATGTATATAATGAGTGAAGGTCACCAGCAGAAATACAGGAGAAGCCCAGGTCTGAAAAAGAAGGGCAGGTTGCAGGACTAGAGATACTGACAGAGGTTGGTGCACACCATCCACCTGGAATCTCTAAGGTCATCTCTACCGTGGAGTCTTCACTCTCAACAATGAGTTGAGTTTTATATGTTTGCAGCAGATTACTCTCCTTAGGCCTGTTTTTATCTTACCAGTCCTCAACAGATGGAGCTGGCCTTCTCTGGCCTATGTACAAGAGGTTTGCTTATGTGCCTGAGGCCCTCTGACCTAATTTATCCCAAAGAAACTTAAACCTCAGCAAAAAAAAAAAAAAAAAAAAAAAAAAAGGTGTAATTTAATAGGTCTCACTTGTGAGAGGTCAAATTAGATGCAACAAACATCAGCGTATGCACTTTTGTTCAGCTCACTTGTTCTTAACACTGGGGTTTTAAAAAGTGTCTAACAAAGGGCGCTGTTGGTATGGGCTATATCCGTGTGGCAGTGACATGTTTGTCTACATGAAAGGCTGTTCAGTTTTCTAACAGACTTTGTCACATAGCTTTCCAACTCAAATAGGATTTCTGTTCAATTAAGTCTTCTTTTTCCAGATGGCATGGAGCGGTTCACCCGTTCTTCCACCCCAGTGGATCTGAAGGGAACAGGATCAGCCTAGCTTTCATTTGACTGCTTACTTCACATTAGTTCCCCCCAAAGAAACCCCAACCAAGAAAGCAATCTTAATACGCCACGTACACATAACTTCTGCCACAAAGACAGTGCAGACTAATCAGACAAAAATGAAGAAGAGGCCTGATGTCATTTGCCTTTCCTTCTCTTTATTTCTAGCACGCTCATCATCATATGATATAAGTTCTCTGTTACAGTTACAGATAACCAAGACTTATTTCGGAAGACTTATTTTGGAAGGTCCTCTTTTTTGATGTGTCACTTGGGCTTTTCTTGGCAAGGCATTTAGGAAATTTTTTACTTTTGGTTTGCTCTGTATCCTTCCACATCACCCAGTTATCTTAGGAGTTGGGTGCTAGAGGCCCTGCAAAGAATGTTTTCCATGTTCCTCGGGGAAGTCACTGGTGTAAGAAAGTCCATGACTGCCTGGTGAAAAGCTTTTGCCCTGTAACTTCACTAGTTTCCCATGAATGTTGTTGTTGCAGTAGGGTAAGGCCCCTGCCAGAGGCTCAGCTGCTGGTCAGTCTGAACCCAGCAATGTGAAGCTCTTAAAAATCAGTGCAAGGAGTTTAGGTGTGATCCAACATGGTTGTTTTGCCTGCATTTTGAAACCATGTTCAAAAAAAACCCAAACCAAACCCAAACAAACCAAACAAAAACAAAACCCACCCAGTCAATATTCTCTGTCTCTCTGAACAGACTTCTTTGGCCTCTGAGAGAATTAGCCTGTTTGGATCACTCAGATTTCCAAGTAATCACTGGCACTTTGTTTATCCCTCCATTTGGGTTGGCCACACTAAGGGACACACAAGAAGGACCTTTTTATCTCCCTCAGTGAGAGCTCAGAGGCAGAAGAGTAGCACTTCCCTGACTCTGGGCTCAACAGTAGTGCATCACCGAGGTAGGCCTCAGCCTGGGAGCCCACTTCAGCAAGTCCTGCAGCCTGGTCTGCGTTGGTAGTGCAAGCCCACGCTTCTGAGAAACCACGAGCTGCCTCTGGCCTCAGTGGCACCTTGGAGAAAAACAGCAATATGCCAGCCTTTCGTTTTTCAGGCTGTCCTTGTGGTGCTGTCCTTGGATCCTGTGTGATGAAGTGTGTGCTAATATGTCGTTATGGCCCTGAACTTGAGCAAGAAAGATCAGGGAATGTCCAGCCAGAGGCATTATCTCTGTGGTGTCACAAAGATGCAGTAATTGCTATGCCTGGTTTTCCAGTAAAACGTGTGGCTTAGCCTGTTTTCTTCTGCGCAGCTTTCCGAATGTGCAGTGCAGCAGAGTCAGCATTACAGCAAGGAACTTCAACTTTTGCATTTACTGGCTTCTGTGCTTATGGCTGTGTGAAGCATTGCGTTAAATACACAGTAGTTTCTAGCACCTAATAAGGAAGGACTCTCTTACTGTTATTGTTATAGCTGGGGTTGTTATAGTACTGGGGACAGAGAGGCTTGGTCTGACCAAGAGAATGGGGGGTTCCTGTGCCTATATAATGGGAAAAAATAAACACAAGCTTTGGATCCAGGTCTGGATGTAAATGTTGTGCCTCAGATTCCTCTCAGCTTGGAGGCTGTTAAGTCCTTGGCTGGTTATGTTGATGGAGTACTTTTGAAGCCAATGTCAGATTTTGCCAGTGTGCAGATCTAGTCAATATTTGAACTTTATACCCCCTCTGTGGGAGTTTATGAGCACTAAACCATGGGTATGTAGGCTTATATGGAAGTGTGAATGCTTCTCTGAATTTTATCCAAGCCAATCAGTCCTTTTGGCTTGATTCAGCAAGGCTCTATCCTGGGGAGGGGGGATGTTCCTAGGACCTCATGCTTTACCTCATGCTTTCAATTAGGGTGAAATTGCCTCTTTTTCTGGAAAGGAGAAAAAAAAAAAAAGAGAGAGAGAGAGAGAGTGAGAGATTGAAAGAGAAGCCCTACCTTTCTTCCCAGAGCGTTTCTATGACTTCAGGTTCAGTAATTGTCTCATGTCAGCATGACATGGCAGAAGCACTGCACATCCTCACTCCACAAATTAGCCATGGATATTTTGTGGGGTTTATTTTTCATTTGCCCTCTTTCTCTTCTGTTATTGGACCCTTTCCTGAGTCTACCAAGAGCCTCTGCTAAGTCTTTGATGGAACTGTCTCCTCTGCGGTGACTTATGGAAGCTCTTGGTGTGTATTCACTAGGGATCACAGAATAATAGGGGCTGGAAGGGACCTCTGAAGATCATCCAGTCCAACCCCCTGCTAAAGCAGCTTGCCTACAACAGAAAAGCATCTGGATATCATTGTAATATCTCCGGAGAAGGAGATTCCACAACCTTTCTGGGCAGTTTGTTCCAGTGCTCTGTAACCCTCAAATCAAACTCTTCTCAAGATCAGATGGAACTTCCTGAGTTCCAGTTTGTGCCCCTCATTCTTTTGCTGGGCACCACTGAGAAAGGCCTGGACTCATCCTCTTTACATGCACCTTTTAGATATTTGTAATTATCAATAAGATCTGCTCTCAAGTCTCTTGCTTTCTTTTCCTCTCCTAGTTCCCTATGTGCTGAAGAGCTGTGCGGAGTTCATTGAGACTCATGGCATCGTGGATGGGATCTACCGCCTCTCAGGAGTGACATCCAACATTCAAAAGCTGAGGTAAGCTCAACTGATCTGAATGGCGGAGGGATTCAGTGACATTGCTCTGCATCTTTGTGTTGTTAGTCCCTCAGTCAGATACTGGGGTCAACAAAGCTCCGCACTGATGCAGAAGGGAAATGGCGTCCCAAGCGGGTAGCAGGGAAACACGACGTTTCAGGCATACAATACACGACAAAGGAAAAAGCCTCCCTTTACATCTGTTAATGGGAAAGGCCTGGAGGGTCTCAGCACAAACGCTGAGTTGTTCTCTCCCACTTTAAAAAAAAGCAATCTCTTTGTATCAGTTTGGAGGCCCCTCATGGAACTGTGCTAGGGAAACCACAGACTAGTTCAAGGCTTGGGGCCTGGTCCCAGAAGCCAATCTGGGCCAGGCGGTGGATAATAGAGACGTCTTTGCTTTTCAGTTTGTTTCATCCTCTAGCTGTGAAAAAATTACGCAGAGTGGAGTTTTGACGTGGTACAGCTCTTACTCATCTACACTGCTGCCTCCGTGTTGTTTCAGACAAGAGTTTGTTTCTGACCAATGCCCGGACCTGACACGGGAAGTTTACCTCCAGGACATCCACTGTGTGGGGTCACTCTGCAAGCTGTATTTCAGGGAGCTGCCCAACCCTCTGCTCACTTATGAGCTCTACAAGAAATTCACGGTGAGACCCCCTTCTGTCCTCATTCCTAACCAGCAGCATGGACATGCCGCAGGTTCCCTTGTGACAGCTGTTTGGGTTTCAACTCCAATGTCCTGGTTTCTGGTGCGTGCATCTGTATAAACACTTCTCAGTGCTCTTCCCTTCTCATATTGTGCTGTCTCTCTGTCCTTGCTTCTTTCCCCCACTGCATGTTTATTTTTCTCATTTTCTTTGTAGTTTCCTTCCTTTTGTTCATTTTTTTTTTTCACTACATTTCTTCCCTGGTGTTCCTCTTTCTTCCCACTGTGCATCTCCTCCCAGAACTCCTAATTCTTTTTCTTTTCCTCATTACTGTCCATCACTGGAAGCCTCTTGGGTCACCTGGGGCTTGTGATCATAATTACTAGGAAGTGATTTCCTCTTCCCCGTCCCTCCCACAGTCCTTGACACCTGAACAAACGGATTGCTCAACCCACATGTACCAACTTTTCTGCATCTGTAGCATTTCCTCAGAGTTTGTCAGAGAGCAAATGATAACACAGATTATGCCAGCTATGACATATCAAATCCGTCATGCTCATGTTGTAAATACAAACAGCAGAGGGAAGTGGCAGCTGGCCAAACAGAAATCTGCAACCTTGTTTAAAGGGACTGTAATTCAAAGAGTAGTAAGTCAAACAGCCATAGATTATACATGGATACAGTAGGTGCAGACTGCAGGGAGCTGAAAAATTAGACCATGAAACCTGAATTTTTAAGAGAGTTGGCTAATTTTGATGACAGACAATATTTTATTAAAAGGTGGCACAGCAGGCTATACTTGTCATTAAGGTTGCCTGGTTCTTACCCTTCTAAATCCATTTTCAGTTGTTTGTGACACCAACAAACATAAATTCAGTCATTCAGGGTGAAGTCGTCCACACTAGAGGTGTGAATTTTCAGCTACAAGCATGCACCATCTTCTTCAAACAACTGCTACAGGGGGATGGGAAGGATTGTTTTTTCAGTGTTAGAAACATCCGTCCTTTGTTAAGAATTTCTATCATCCTACTCTTTCCTATTTTCTGGGCGGTGGAAGGGACAAACACTGCCAAAAATGTCGGATGTTGCAGAGAAGACATTTTGTTGACAAAATCATGTCTAAGCAACTTTAGCTTCAAGTGCTGCTATCTGCATTTCCTCTACCCTAAGTCAAGCACTTGCAAACAGCACTGCACAGGAGGCACCGAGAGAGATCCATAGGGTCCACACAGGAAGACTTTTTTTAAATACTCCTTGAGCAAAAGGGCTTTCTGTAGGTCAGGGAAGTTAGGTAGATGCCAGGGACTATAAGTGAGCTGAGGAACACCAATTCGCTAGCCTTGCTGTGCTGCTTGACGAACAGTAGTGCTAGGTGTCCTGCTATTTTGATGCCAATTTTTAAGTAAGACTTGGCTGTGTTTTGAGGTGCTGGATAGTAAAACCTAAGTCAGAGCAGATCTGAAAAACTATTCTATACTCTCAGGATATAGAGATCCTTAGTATATAAGGCAGGCTCTCCAAAATGGAGACAGTAAGAATGAATAGGACCTTGAAAATACAGAGTATTACTCACTCATTCATAGTAACTGATGAGCCTCATTCTTGCTGGAGATATTTGGCTAGTGTCTTTCTGGCTATCACTGCTGATTTATGAAAGAAAAGTGCTATAAAGGAAACATGAAGATTTAGATGGAAACCATTTTTAGGAAAGAATGTTTGCTGAAAAACACAGTTTTGAGCTGATGACTTGCAGATTTTGGTTAGATACATTTGGTAAATAGTTTTACTCGAAAACAAAAGGGAAAACACTTCTGTAACTATCCAAATGTTTTTTTTACAAATACTTTCTAAAGAAGATGTTTCAACATTAAATCAACACATCCAACTCCCAAATAAAGCGTATTTCAGAAAAGGGGTTAAACAGCCTCAAATTTAAATGAAGTTTTCTTTCACTTTTAGTTGAGTATGATGCTTGGTCAGCATTGAACAATTATTTGTTAAAATCTCGTGCCAGCTCCCCAAAATGTTATCCCTTTGAATTGACCTAAAAGTGATTTTTTTAAACTCTGGCTTCTTAGTTTGTCCTCTCCACCACAAGATCCATTATTCACATAATTCTAGTCAGTACGGATTTATAATGGGTAACCCAGCTGACAGGAAACACAGTCAGATACAAGGAGGAAAGAAATAAAAAAGACCAAATCCCCAAGGAGCAGAAAAACCGCTATCGGAGCGTGCATGTGCGTGGGATGTCTGAACAGGGAATGATGGCAGCTGTGCCTAAGCAGAAGAACGCTGGTAGGAGTAAAGGATGCATGCTAATCCCAGCCTGTCTGACTCACTTGAAGCTGCCTCTGAGATGGGATAGGCTCCACTTTGAGTCACCGGTGTGATTCAGACATTTACAGCTAAGGAAAGTCAAATTCTTAATGACTAGAGAGGGTTTGGCCTTTTGGTCATCAGTCATTGATGTAGCATCACAGTCATGACCTCGGTAGCTATCAACCTTTGCAGAACAGTGCCCTCTCACAGTCATTAGTTTGCCATCTAGTCTTTTGGTGATAGGTACTTTTATTATGGGATAGATAGGTTGACTCTGCTCAGCTTGTTCCAACCTGAGCATAGAGACTGATGATCCCTCATGACAAATCAGCTGTAAGAAGCCAAACCTACTGTTGACGGTTTACGGGCTGGTCCGGCCTGGTTCCGTGACTAGTGGGGTGGATGGATTTTTTTACAGAATCCACACCTCTGGAAAAGGGAAACAGGGGACCCCCACAAAAAAAAAGAATAATTAAAAAAACAGTGGCAACGATCTGAGGAGAAACAAACTAATTTAATAAATATAGTATGGGAATGCACGATAACACACTGTAATACAATATAATTCAATATAATTGTTAATAAAATCAAATATAATTGAGAGAAGGATTGTCCGAGAGCTAAAGGCCTTATACTAATACTGAAGCCTTGCATGCACTCGGTAGCAGCAGCAAGACGATCTGAAAGCGAGCACGACGAGACGAGAAGAAGGCAGAGCACTCAGGTCAGGTGACCTACAGGCCTTATATCTGTTCCTCTGAGCAGGAATGTTAACAGTACTCGATCAGTCTTCTGGGGAACGTAGTTCTTCTCTTCTGGATAAGTACCCGGAACTAGAGCATTTGCTCTTTAACTCCCAGTACAATGCATGATGTTATGATGTGGAATACCGATAACCAAAAATCATAAAACCATGACACCTACCTTTTCTCACTGATCGCTATTCCACTTGTTAGGCAGGACTTGTGAACTGTGTATTCTAGAAAAACCATTGGAGTAACAAAAAAATCCAAGATTTTTAGTTGTTTTTGATATCTCTGCCATCCTCAGAGTGCTCTTATACTGCTTGAAAGATGAACGTATGGAAGACATGAATTAATGCCATGATTAATGGGAATATAATAAATGGAGTTATTCGTTCTTCGTTGAATTCTGTGTCCCACTGTTCTAATCCTGAGCTTGGAGAGGGCCTTGGATTTCAAAGTCACAACAAATATGGGTCAGAAATGTGGTTGGAAGTCCGAATGGGTCACAAACTCAGAAAGTCTGATATTCATATGCTGTCTAAGCATTAGGTTTTTGAGACCTGGAAGTTAAATGTAGGGATGAAAATCAGCACAGGGGGAAAAATACTGTGTAGAGTCCAGTTGAAAAATAGTATTTGAGATGCACCACTTAAAGTTTATATTCCTTGAAGCCTTGTGCAAAGATCACAAGAGTGCTTGCAGTTAGGCTTTCTGGGGTTATAGTGGTAAGTTTTTTTTCTCTTCTTTCTTTTCTTACTTTTTGAAGTGGAAGGTCTGCCCCTAAACATCCTGATGAGTCTCATGCCTCGCAGAGGATCTTTCACTTGGTCCCTCCTCCATTCCAAGGCATTGTATCGTCAGAATAATAATAAAAACAGGAGGAAAGTTAGCATCTCTTTCTCAAATTTCAGGACAGCCTTGTTTCCTGCTCATAGTTGGAAATGAAGCTTATAGCCAGATCTTCTCAGTTCAGAAGGGCTTGTCCTTTGCAGTTCAGATATTTTGCAATTGCAGGTGACCTGGCACACTGCTACTGGGGATCGCTCTCCTAGGCAGAGATCCGATTCATGCCATGTACGTGTGCAGCTGCCTGTGGGGACATGGCAGGTCATGGAGGAGTTGTACTAGTGATGGCAGCATGGTGACACAGCCCATCTGTGACACTGAAAGGCTTGATTCCCGGCCTCCTAGAGATGTTGATGTTTGGCAATTTGTGTGAGTGTGGGCTTGTGACCAGGATAAGTATTTGGCCCTCTGTTGTAGAAAGGGGTAAATTCTAGTGCAAGAAGTTAAACTATCTTTAATTTAGGTAAAAGAAGTGCATCCACATCTCATGTATACCAAGCTTGTGAGTACATGCATTTTTCTTTGCCGTGACACCAGTGAGAAAACTGAAGCTATAGGGCATAGATCTGAATTCCAAGTCTTAGGAAGTGAAACACATTCCTGTTCATCTCTTACCTTGAAACTAGCAAGATTTGACTTGGTTGCACATAAGAGGTGGTCTGCAGGGAAACAGACGGTGGCCTGAATATGGATAGCAGCATGGTTAGCATGGATGTTGTTGTGGCAAGGATAAGAAGATACTTCTGCAGTTGTGCCTAATAATTTCAGGTTCATGATGTTAAGGCAAGACTTCTGCTGGCAGCATAGCTCCCTACATCTTTCTGTGAACTCAATCCAAACCCCAGTGGCAGCAGAGTAGGCAAGGGCTTCCTGGACAGTCATACATTGTTTGAAGTTGCTGGTGATTTGCCCTCCCCAAGCACAAAAATTGAAAAGTCGTGGCTGAACAGATGGATACCAATGCAGTATACTCCTAGGAATGCAGACAAAAATTATCATGTCTCTTCAGGCTCTTGCTCCACAGACACTTGATCAAGACCAAGTTGTATGACCTTCATTCTAACTAATCTAATCTAACCTTGAGTATAAGAATACATTAACCTACCTGGACTGTGATTTTACTTCTCTCATCATAAAAGATGCAAACTCACACATACTCCTTCTAGCTATCTTTAAATGTCAGATGAAAAATTGCTTATTTTTATGAATATAGAACATGCACATCCAAGCTGTTTTCATAGCACAGGACCTGAAAGACCTGTTATTTTTCAACACAGTTTTGGGCAAGGGGGATTCACTGTTTTTCGTTTTTCATTATTTCCACTTCTCTCTTCATTTCTATTTCACCCATCAATACACAAATTAAAAAAAAAAAAAAAAAGAAAGAAAAAGGGATAACAAACATAATTCCTAATTGAAGCTCTCAGTTTTCAAGCCCCAACCCTCCTCAAAACATTGACCATCCTGTCCCAAGGTGTGGGGAAGGCGTACCAAGACATGAAATAATAGCACAGCAGATTTCTGCTCTGCTGGGAACACAAAGCAGCGTCTCCTACCGATAGCTCTGCAAGGTAACAAGAGAGCATTCCCTCAGAGACAGACTATCTCATGTGACACTCCTTACCCCTCTTTATTTTCCCCTGAGCACAGTGACAGGGTGGACTATTTCCTTTTATCTCCACAGGAAGCAGTATCACGCTTCCCCGAGGATGAGCAGTTGGCACGGATACAAAATGTCATCCAGGAGCTACCACCATCACATTACAGGTGGGAACATATCCACCAAGGCTCTGAGGAACAAGATGGTGGCCCTCGGCATTAGGGAATACTGATTGAAACAGCAACAGAGTTAATTTCCAGAAGTTAATTCCCCAAAGCTGGCTCACTGTTTCCAAATCTGACAACAATTAATCTGGCATTTAAATGCCATCAAAGAAGTTGTTATTAAATAGACTCTCCCTGTCTCAGTCTATCCTCCTCTTTCTTGGGTACAAACACCATGGCACTCTTGGACAGTGTCCTGGGTGTGGTGAGAAGCAGATAATCTGCTGTAGGTACTTGAGCTAAGCCATCAGCCTTTTTAGGATCCTTCCCTTTCTGCCATCCAGATGCCATTTTCCTTGCACTCATTATACCGAGGAGCGTTTAGTTCATGTTTAATCCTCGGCCACCTCAGCGCAAGGCTGTTCAGGCATTCACACCACCCCATGCAAACCCTGGTTCTGTAAATCCTGTCCTATGAGGCCTTTCGGGTCACTGCAAACACTGCCCTCCTTGAGGAAGGGACAGCCCTGAGGTCATGGCTGAGTCTGAGGCCTGCTGTCCCAGTAGACAAGTATTGGTCATCTGAGTTGAAGGCAGAAGACATAGTAGGCTGTACTGTACTAACAGCTTAGAGGTGACATTACCATGTGCACGCTGAAAGATCTGACACTTTTTTCTCTATTTGTGTGAAACCCCTGTAGAACACTGGAATACCTGATCAAGCACCTGACTCACCTGGCCTCCTTCAGCAGCATGACCAACATGCACACTAGAAACCTGGCCCTGGTGTGGGCTCCCAATCTCCTCAGGTATGGTAGAATCCTCTCAGCCAGAGCACTATGTTAAGCAGCAGCAGCATGTGTGCCTGGAAACCCATCCACTGAGAGAAATGAAAAAGCAGGAAAAAACAGAACAACTAAAGGGAACATCAGAGCAAAACAAGTAGCTTTTAAAAAGAGAAAGAGTTCTTCCAGGTTGAATAATCTGAGGTTTTACTGCCAGCATCCAAGGAAAGTTGTGGTTTTGCTTTTTTTTTTTTTTTCCTTTTCTTTTTTTCTTCCAAAATAAAGCTGTTATTTGTAAGTTGAGTACACTGATTTAAAAACAAGGAGTTAGCTCATCACTGTGGAACGGAAATGACATTTCCGATGGTGCCAGTACTTCTGCAGTGGTGTGGTGTGAGACATCAGTGCTTGGAAGACAGGGCAACAATATCACAGTCCTGCGTCCAGCACTGCTTGAGTAGAAGTGAAATAAGGTTGGTTGACACAAATGGCAGCTAGCAGTGTATTGCGAGACCACCAGATAGATTTTGTTTGCTTTGCCTGGCACTGTGCTGGAAAGAGGCCCAGATAAGATGCAGGCAGATGTTTGGCAGATATGCTGAGAGCTGAGCAGAACAAGAAAATGCATTACTTGAAAAATTTATATTGAAGTATTTTGTATCTTGGTGAAGCTGCCCTCTCCATTCATCTCATACCCATGTGTTCAGAGGATGGAGCTATGCAGGGTGAGTCCAGGACTGCTGCAGGGCAGGCAGAAGGGACGTTGGCGAGAGAGTTACAGGCAAATCACAAAAAAGACAGAGCAGCTTCTGAAAAGGAATCAGATGTTGACTCTACTGAGCATCAAAAAGTGGGAACATCACAACTGAGATGTTTTCATTCCAGCATCTGTCCTTGTCAAAAACTTGAAGTCTGTTTCCTCCTGCAATCTATTTTCAGTGCAAGTCTCAAGGAGGATAGAGAAAGGGGCAAGCAATGCAACTGCGGTCTCCTTACATGGTTATCCTACTGGCAATGCCCCAGGCTATTATCTAACACACCAGTCATTAACTTTACAAAGGATCCACTGCCCAGTGATTATTTCTTCAGCAACACTTTGGCATGTCAAGATAAGGAATGACTCTTTGCTGAGAGCAAGAATGAGAGTGTGAGAGTGCAGGGGGCAGTGTCTGAGAGATTTCACTCAAATCTTCCTTGGAGAGATGACTGAAGCATTGCATAGGGGTCTGGAAGTAGTGCTTGAAGGCTCCTGTGTTGTCTTTCAGACTCATCTTTGAAAGTGCTAAAGGAGGACCAAAGTTGGGGGAAAGAGAGCAGTTTGAAAATGAATTTTATCTTCTACTGAAAGGCAAAAAGGGACAATAGCATGGGGAGGAAAGAAAATAAAAGAAGTGAGGGGAAAAATGGAAAAGGATTTTGAAAAGAGTGAAAAGGCAGAGAGGAGGGAAGGGCCTGGTGAGGAAAGGAAAGGAAAGATGCAGCAAGAGCAAGCAAAACATCCTTGTTCCAAGTCTTGCAGGCAGAAAGCCAGTCTCTCCTTCCTAGAGGCCACATGTTGTAATTCTGGCTACTAGTGTACTTCTTTCTCTGTGCAGGTCAAAGGAGATAGAGGCTGTTGGCTGCAATGGGGATGCAGCTTTCCTGGAAGTGCGAGTCCAGCAGTTGGTGATTGAGTTCATTCTGAACCACGTGGATCAGATCTTCAGCAACAATAGGAAAGCCAGCTCTGCTGAGAGCATTGGTAACCACCTCCTTGCACCATTCTGCATATCACTTGCCCTGTTTTCCAGCTCTAACTTTATCTACTGTACACTAGTATTTCAAAATCATCAAGGCTTACTATGCTCATACACTCTCCTGAACAAACCTTGATCCCAGTTCCTCACTAACCTAGTCCTCCTCACCCCTATCTCCAGCATACCATTTTTAGACACCAGCTTCTTTCAGTGTGCTCTCTGATTGCCCCATGGCTCATATTTTGCATGATCCCACATGGCTTAATGTTTTCTACAAAGGAAATAATAGAATTGGTAAGGTTGGAAAAGACCCACAGGATCACCCAGTCCAACCATCCACCCATCACCAATAGTTCTCATTAAACCACGTCCCTCAACACAATGTCCAAACGTGCCTTGAACACCTCCAGGGTCGGTGACTCCACCACCTCTCTAGGCAGCCCATTCCAGTGCCTGACCACCCATTCAGAGAAGTAGTATTTCCTAACATCCAGCCTGAACCTCCCTTGGCACAAGACTGACCAGCTCCTTAATCTGGGCCCAGGCTTTCTCCCTAAGACCAACAGCCACACTTTCAATAGTGCAGAAGGCAGGGAATGGGGGACTGTGTCCTTACAGTGGCCAGCAGTACAGCAAAACACTGATCAGCGAATTCTAAGGCTTCTGGTTGTACTGCAGGTTCTCCCCGTAGCCATGAAATGCGTTGGGAAGGTATAGTAGTGCTGGGTTTTAGAACAGCCCCCTTTCCTAGAACAAGACAGGGAGAAGGATGTGGAAGTGAGGAAGAACTAGTCACCAGGCATGGACTGGAGACTCAGCTGCTCCAAAATCTGGGGAGGGAGGAGAGAGGGGAACACGTGTAACCCGGTGCTTCTCAGGGACACCTCTTTCTCACCGAAATATCTACAGCAGGTGCAGGAAGCCTGTGTAACACAGCCTTTGACTGGCAAGCATAGCCCCTGCTGGTAATGCACTCGGATGAATAAGGTTGCCGGGGAGATGGAAGGCTTATCTGACAAAAGCCTCTCTCTCCGCACGTGCCTCTCCTTTCCCCTCTCCAGAGGAGCCGTCCCAGGGAAATAAAGACACGAAGCTCTTGATCTCATCTCTTCTCACCCCGCAGCTGGAATGTACTTTCTTTCTTTACAGAGAACGCACCAGTTGTGAAAAATCTGACTCACCCCTCCACCTCCCTGCCGATGAAGCTGGTGAGCCTGGAAGAAGCACAGGCTCGGAGTCTGTCAGCCTCCCATCCTGCCCGGAAGGAGAGGAGAGAGAACAGCTTGCCTGAGATTGTCCCTGTGACAGGGTCCTTCTTCCACACAGTTGTTGACCTCCCCGACAGCAAGTAAGTGCTAAGAGGGGTGTAAAGTGTGAACGAAAAGAGCAGGTTCCCAAGCGTGATTAGGAATGGAACTTCTCTTAGAGTGACAGCCCCACACCTGCACACATGAATGGAGAGAAAATTGCATACCCTTCTCAAGTGGCAGAGTTGAAAGCATTTCACCTGCTGGGTTCATAGCTCCTCTAGTCCACCTCCCTCCACGAGGGCAGAGCCTCCTGCAGGAGGAATTAATTGTCTTTGCATCCTCGTGTGAGCACAAGGCTTGGCTAAAAGTGGGCTGGACGTGTAGCAAGTCAGGACGCTGCTCTGCTACGAGTTCCACCTGCTGGTGGCTGGTTCACAGCACGCCAGGTGGCACTGACCTGCGTAGCTTCATTCTTCTCTGCATTCCACTGCACTCATGGCCAAGCAACAAGGAAAAATTCCTCTTCTAGCCCTAGGAGATATTTACACAGTGGCATCAATACTGAGTGCCATTCCAGCTGACGTTGCTGCAGTTGTTGGCACGGGTGCCCAGCCTAATTATTTATCTATTGGTCTATCTATCAGTTGATATATGGCTACTCAGCTGCCTGGTTCTGAGAGATTATAGCCCCTGCAGCAGGAGACTCATTAATCTACTGACCCATAAAGCAATGTAGCAAAAATATTTCTTCACACTTGATATATTAAAGGAAAAAATGAGCCATCTAACAGAATACTGGCAAGAGAATAACCAATTTAAGACAAAAGGGTATATTGCCCCTTTACAGTGTGTTTTCTTTTCTCACTTGAAGAGAACAGTCCTATCACTAAGGTGTTAATTGTCTTTGTAGGACTGATTTGTGCTCTTCTGAGTGTTGTTCTGAAAGAAAAGCAGAACTGTGGAGGTAGAAAACCCATTTTGGGGAGCAAGTCAGAGAGGTAAAATGGTTCTTGCTCTTGAAGATTGAAGGAGGAATCAGAATAGGTTTGTGAAAGAACTATAAGCTAAAGTAAACAATATTCACAGCAGAAAACTGGCTTTGGGAGCAGCAGGTTCTTTCATTTTAAATCTGGGATTTCCAAGGAGACACAGGGAACTGGCATTCCACTTCATCTGACATTTACAAGAAATTGATTTAATTCCCTTAAGCTTTCTCATTTCAGTTATTACATTATACCAGCATATGATCAACACTTATGATTAAATTCAGATTGGCCTGACAAGCATTAATAGCCATTTGTATTATGGGATCCTTTTATTTTTGCAAATCCATAAAAGCTATAACTCACAAGGACTTTAAAGGATGGCTCTGTGCACCACAGAATAGTGCATGTTCCATCAGTTCTCACTGGGATTTATCTTGCATTCTGTCATTAAAACCTGTCTAAAAGACAGTTTTTCTTTACTGTGTTGCAAGGCACTTTTAGCCTCAGAAACCTCTCCATTTCTGGAGACAGGCGCAGTTCATCACTCAGTCAATCACAGTTGCTGTAGAATGATGCCAGAGCCACCTCTTTGAGCTCTGGTTCCATCCATGACACAATTAAACCACCAATACAGAGAAATCACACGCAGAAAAGGGAGAATTCTTTATGTAGCTATCTATGCTTTGCATGCACTAGAATTAAAAGAGGTGAGAGGAAAAGAGGAGCAGCATTGAGTAGAGAGAGCTCATAGGCTTTTATGGGATGCTAAAAAGATAAAAGTCTCTGAGGTTAGGTAATTTCCTGAGCCCATTTTTTTTTTTCTTTTTCCAGGAGAAAATTATCTACCAAGTCCAAGAAATGGAAGTCGATATTTAACTTGGGCCGTTCTGGCTCAGAATCAAAGTCTAAACTGAGTCGAAATGGGAGTGTCTTTGTAAGGGCACAGAAGTTATCTGGTAAGAACACAGTTTTCAGTTCACTCTTTCTCTCCACAGCTTCTCTCTTGGCACTGATAGCAAGGGGAAACCTATACCCACATGACACTAACGCCATTAGTCTTCAGTCTAATGGTGTCATTTTTTTTTTCCTTATTTCATGGACATCTTATTTTCACGTGATGGCAAGAAGCACCCTTAAGGATGATATGCCTGGCAGCTACAGCAAATATTCCATCTTGGTATGTGATAAACAGGCTCCCATTGCCCAGCTGTCAAGCCTAGGGGCTAGGAAGTGCTATGCGGTATATTTGGTTGGATTAGACCACTCCAACCGAGCCAAACCCTTACATTCCTTACACAGCACTGGTGAGTAGTTGTCCTTCCAAACTGTCCTTCCACCAAAAGGCACTAAATAACCAACTGTGTTCAGTGCCTTCGTGAAAAGCAAGGAGTTTCTATGCCTCCTGTATCTCAGCACTTTGAGTGAATGGATTACTTTTGCAGCTTTGACAAGGGAGATGTCTTTCCTCCTGGCTGTAATCCCAAGTTCTAACCCCTCCCGAGCTTCAATATCTTAAGTGCTGTGCTTCCTAGAAAATTACCTGGGAGTGTAAATTCTAAGCATTCTGAAAAGATGACTCAAGTTCTAAAAACCATGAACATAACTTTAAAATAATTATTATTTTTAAAAGAAATCATAGCCTATTTTTACCTAATTTTATGAAGAAGTGCTTTGGGCACCTATCTCCTAGTTTTCGTGTTGGTTATTTGTTTTCACTATCCTCAAAATTGGGAATTTACTTATTATAAGGAAGATGAAGGTGTGATTTTTTACTGATCTCATGACTCCAGGAACTGGTGTTTAGAGGAACGCTACCTAACACTGCGAGACTTACAATAATTAATGTTGGCAACGTTACCTACCACCATATATAAGAGAGGCAGTCTTTAGATCAAATACAAGTGTGAAGCCAAATTCTGGATCCAGTCTATTTTGGATCCCTGCCTTTCCCGTGTTTTGCATGTACAGATGGCCTCACATAGGGTGCCCACTGCAGACCTCAAAATAGCTCTCCATCCTATTTTGATCATGGGATCACTTTCTCACTTTGATAAGGAATACTCTGTCCCAAAATAGTGCTAGCTCAAGGATGCCCAGGAATGTTTGGAGCCCAGTGATTCTGGGGGGCTGAGCCTTGTTTCCAGCACAACACTGAATGACAGGAGGCTGTTTATTTTCACCAGCAGTTGCACAAAAACATTGAAGCACGTAGAGATTTAGGCACAGCAATGGTGAAATAAAGCAACACTTTAGTGCTGCCATGTTGTATTTTCATGCACTCTCTGCTTACAGCATAATGTGGGGGAAACACATGAACTTGCTGTCGAAACTCAGCACATGCTTTCCCACACTTTGTGTCTATGCACAAGTCACATAAAGTGTGAGCTCTGCTGTTTGAATTCTGTTCCTCTGGGAATGTAGCGCCAATGCTCAAGACATCATGCCATATGAATGAGAAAGGTAGCCAGGATTCCATACAAATGGGAAAGGTAGCTGGAGTTTCTCCTCTGCTCATGTGAAAGTCAGTCCCAGAAGCCTCAATTAAATAAACAAATGAAGTCCAATAAGCCCTCTCACTTTCTCCCTTACCTACTTCGTGCACCATTGTAAATAGCAAAGTTTGCTCCCAGACGTTTTCCAGAGCTCCACAGATCCTTTACAGGTTGCCAGAAACTTGCTGTTCTTGCCAGCTACTTTCCCTTCCATCTCCCCTTTCGGAGCAGTAACAACCACATGTCTCTGAAACCTCTCTGGAATAGATGTGTAGAGTGTTTGGTGACAAATGGCAGATCATTTCTGGACAAGCAAGTCCAGTGAGGATGACCAGGGAATAAGTTCCTAAACACTCTCATGAATTTCCTTCAGTGCCTTCTGGAGGCTGGGTATGCTCGTGCCAGCAAGAATCTGAGGGTGGAACATGAAAATAACTGAACATTTACTATGAGGAATGAGAGGTGGGAAGGCATTTATGCCAGTTTAGTTAAAAAGTCCCCACAAGCAATAGCGTGGTGTGACTGGGGAGGGCAATGGTGCGTGATGGCTTTGGGGACATCAAACTGCTACGCAGTGGAGATGGTGTTGACTGGCTGGGTTAAGTATAGCTCTCCACATGCCTGGCAGGTGCAAGGCTGTTGTTAGCACTAGCAAATCCCCAGCTGTGTGGACAAGTGTTGCGGGTAGTAAACCGCATGGTGTACATACAGAGGGGGAATGCTTGGAAATGGAAAATAACTTTGATGTCCGTCTGGCATGCCCGTCTATATGCAGCCTTTGTTCTTTATGGGCTGAAGCCTGCAAAGCCACGGGATCTGAAGCCTGTTTCTAAACCTCATTTTCCACAGAAAAAGCAACTATTCGTCCCGCGAAGAGCATGGACTCACTTTGTTCCCTGCCTGTGGAAGGTGAGACATCAACAGCCTATGCTGTAAGGCTGAAGGGCTGCACCTCTGCACTCTCAGCTCTCTCTCCACGCCTGCATGTGGTCTGTGTCTTTCCTTATTTCACTGTGCTGTGTATCTTTATGTGCACGTGCTGCTGACATGTGTCCTCACCCTTCTGTGCATACATTTTTAACCCTCAAGTGTGCATGCACCTGA
Organism: Gallus gallus; assembly: GCF_016699485.2. Classification (NCBI taxonomy): domain Eukaryota; kingdom Metazoa; phylum Chordata; class Aves; order Galliformes; family Phasianidae; genus Gallus; species Gallus gallus. Next base: position 80,816,920 of record NC_052532.1, read on the forward strand.
CAGTTATTGCTGTAGATGTTGCAGAAAGCAACACTATACCCAGTTATGTCTTTATTAGAAGTGAGATTGCCTTGATTTTGTTCCCATTTATAAGGAAAAATAAATATAAAGAAATTAAAAATGCTTGTAACAAACCAATGGAGCCTTGAGCTATGATCTCTGTGGGCAATGCATGCTAGCTGTAGAGTTGGCTGCATTTTATTGAAAGGTGCCTCTAATAAAAATCCTAAAAGATTTCCAGAGGAGGACATCCTATTCAGTCCTGCCTGCTCAGTGTGAAGGAGGCCACAGGGCTGGAGCCTGGAAGTTGTTTGGTGCCCCTGATCCTTCATCCCTCTCATCCCTCTGGGGAAATGTGGATGTTCATGAATCATAGAATCATAGAATAGCTCAGGTTGGAAAAGACCTTAAAGATCGTCAAGTCCGACCGCAACCCAACCATACTACCCTACCTCTAACAACCCTCCCCTAAATCACGTCCCTGAGCACCACATGTAGGGCAGAACACATTCTCGGAGGGATGATGGGGGGCTCCTTGCAGAGGAAGACTGATGCTAGTTATTTGTTTCCCACTGACTGCCTCATGTCCTCCTCTAGGGGAGGATGACAAGAGCCGATTCAAACGGACAGTGACTACTGGAGGGTTTTTTGTCCCAGTGATGAAAATTCGGACAGGAGGCACAGGCAGCTCATATGACCTCAGCAAGGAGAACGAGTGGGAGCGGGAAGGATCTGCCATGGCAGCCAAAGGAAACTCAGAGCTGAGTGGGGTAAAAGCTCCCTGCCGGACATCGCAGGCGAAGTGCCCCCCTGAGCAGCTGAAAGTCTTCCGGGCAGCAGAAGATGCTGAAAACGAGCAGACGTCCCCCAAAGGTGGCCTCATGTTCTACACCTCCGAAACAGCCGCCAAATCAGGCTTTCCCAGCAGTCTCTTTCCCTTGGAGGCCTCCCCTCGGCACCAGAGGAAAGCGCTGAACATCTCAGAGCCCTTTGCCGTCTCTGTCCCCCTCCGGGTGTCTGCAGTTATCAGCACCAACAGCACCCCATGCCGCATACCCACCCGGGACAAGCCTTCCCTCTCCAGCCTTGAGGAGCTGTCTTCCCTGGTGCCAGAGAGCCCCAGCCCCTCTACACCGGAAGGTGGAGGCCACATGAAGATGGAGCAGACCCCAGAGAAGGAGAAGCCATCTGGGCCTCCCCCGCCAACGGCAGCATCCAGAGGTAAAAGTGTGTTGGGGTAGTGGAGCTAAAGCTTGGCTGTGGTGGCATTCAATCTGCTGTCACAGCAGGGAAGAAACTAAGCTGTGCCAGGGCAGGCACTGGCTGTCACAGATTGACTTGGCCCCTGCTGAAGTACTGGGGCTGGGGAGGTGGGTGTTCTCACAGCACCATCCTGTTCTGCCTGGAGGGATCTCTTCAGCTCTGTTCTTCTTGGGTCACAAGAGCACCACTTTGTTTCAGGGAGCGCAGCCAGATGCATGCTTTTGGCCACAAGTAGTAACAAAGTTCATTTGTGTTTCTGATCCAGGTTCTCTCCCTGAGGAACTGGTAGTCACCAGAAAATCTGAGGCTTTAGAAACTGCACAGCCAGCAGCAGAGAATCAGGAGACGTTACATGGGCAGAGCAGCAGCACAAGCAGCCTCCGGCAATCCTCAGAGCACAGTCTTACTGTGGAACAAGCACCAGCCTCAGAGGTTCATATGGGGCCAGCCCCTGCAGTTAAGACAGAGCAAGAGAGGCTCGAGATGAAGACCATCTCCCCAGAAGGCAGTTGCAGCCAGCAGGAGATCCAGAAGGCTAAGCCAGAGGAAGGGTCATGCGTAAAGGATGCGGTAAGGAAGAAGTCATAAGAAAAAAGTTGGGGAACAACGTCATGGTGGTGACTGGGAAGCTGTTCATAGTTTCACTGTGTGCCAGTAGCCGTGAAAACTTGGTCTGTGATCGAGGTTAAGCAGAGTCAAGAATTGACCTTGCACTGATTTCACTTCTGTCCATTTAAGCACTTGGTGATTTATCTTTGTGCAACTACCTACTGTCCGCTCTTTGTTTTCTCTTCCTGTAACTATGACTGCAGTCAGTACAATCTGTCAGCTGTGAGACTCTCCAGATGTGAGACTGTCCAGGTGTCTGATACTTTTGACCCAAGGTCTCTGAACTCTTATTCTATTTTTTGCTGTTCTATTTTACTGTCCTGTACAGCTTGAAAATTTCTTTTTTTATTTCATTTTCTGGGCACACTTTCTCCCCCCCACTTCCTCTGTATTTCTACCAGACCTTTTTCACCAGGTTTCTTACAGTAGTACTCATCACAGGACATCTATTTAGAGATCTCTTGGCATATATTCTTTAACAGATTATACATTCCAGTGTGATTTGGGAATGCAGAACCTCTGGCAAGGCTAAAAGTGAGCACTGAATACAAAGAGCTGAGAAATAGGCTGAGATATTCCAGTTCCTCATTCACCTCACTTTTCCAGTCCACCTTCCCAGGCCTCATTATGGCTGCATCTCAGATCTTCTCCATAAATTTACTTGTTTATAAATGTATTTATTTCCTTCACTGGGTTGATTATTGTATGTGTGTGTGTTTGTTTCTATTACCATGAACATGATTGTCCAGGAGCCTGTCTTTTCTAAGAGACTGTTTGAGGAAAATTGAGGGGTATTTGCAGTAAGTTGTGAACTGCCAGGTCATGGCATTTCTTCTGTTTTTCAGACTGAGGAGGATCCTGCAAATGCCCTTCTAGACCCACTGTGGCCCGAGATACAGCATGAATTGAAAATAATCGAACCTGAAGAAGAACTCCTGCTCTTTCCAGCAGCTGTCCCCAAGACAGCTCCAGCTTCTGAATCCTCTTCTTCAGTACAAACAAACAATTTTTCCTCTGGTCCAGAGCAATGTACAACCCTGTCTGAGCAGAAATCTGCAGGCAGAACCCCACAGACCACAACTCAGGTGCCTTTATTTGATGGCACCAGCACAGAACGACCAGACAGCCACCAAAACTGCCAGTCTGATGTGGCTGCACAGCAGAGCTGTGCTTCAGCCCTACCCAAACTGGGAACTCCCCTGACTAGCATAGCTGCTCCAAAGAACCACCACC